>NC_049197.1:1122626-1280508 GCF_009769625.2 Cygnus olor
GACCCCAGGATCCCAGCCTGGTGCCTACGTGGGAGCTTTCCGCAGCCCTGTGGCTGCAGGAGGGGATGGTGTCGGCCCCAGTTGCACCAGCAAGCACCGGGCAGGCTCCTCTCATCCTCTCCTCTCCTCTCCTCTCCTCTCCTCTCCTCTCCTCTCCTCTCCTCTCCTCTGCCATGCCTGCCTGCTTTGTTTGCTCACCCACGAGCTCTTGCTTAAATCTGAAGGTGCTGCCTAAATGGGTGCAGAGCCCGAGGGACCCCTCGTTAGTCCTTCGGCAGGGCTTGCCTGTTTTAGAGATCTCGTGTCGGGAGAGATCTCGTTTTCCAGGCTCCGTTTAAATCCCTTTAACCCTTCCAAGCTGCTGCTGAAGCTGCCCGGTGCCGGCTCTGCTGGGGCACGGAGCAGCATCCGGCCCCCGGGGCATCGATGGCACGGGAGGACGGCGCCTGCCCGGGGCCAAAGCTGCCGGCCCGGCTTTCTCCACGCGCCCGAGCTCGCCGAGGCTCCCTCCGTGGGGCTGCTGCGTACCGAGCTCGCATCCTGCCTCCGCTGCGGGTGACGGTCACGTGCAGGCGAGGCCTTTGTCCTGTGCCTGGCTGCTTTTTTGAAAACTTATTTTTAGGTGCTTTCTGGCTTCCTCTTCCTCCTGCGCTGCGCTGCGCTCCCTCTTTCTAGCTCCCTCTTCGAGGATCGCTTTTCTGAACAATCGGTTCCTCCTTAAAGCCGTTTTTGCAGGCCTTTTGTCCGGGCTTGGGAGCTGTCCCAGTTTAGCATTAGCAGCTGCTGGCTCCTTCTGGGTAAGCAAGAACAAATAAAGGTTTCGAGTGAATGAATCATTTGAGCCTTATCTGTCTTGGGAAGCCGGGGCAGCTGTGCAACTGCTGCAGGAGCCTGCCTGGAGGGCACGGAGGCTCCTCATTGAGGAACTTCTCCTCCAGTGGCCGGTGCTTAATGGGTTCGGTGCTTAATGGGGTGCTTAATGGGTTCGCCCTGCTGCCCTGGGCCTTGGCGAATTCCTCTGCGGGCTTCTGAGCTTTCCCCCACGCTTGGTTATGAAGCACGACTCCGGATTAACTCCCTTTCCGCGCTGGTTTTCCTACAGTTCCCGAGGAAATCCAGCCCGTAGGACGCTTCGAGTGGTTAAATCCCATGTGAAAGCGGGGGCTGGTGGCTGCAGAGCGTGGTGCTGGGCCGGGCAGGGATGCTCCTGGAGGACGGGCGGCGTCTTTGTTGCAGAGGTGGCGCCTGGGCTGCTGCTGTCCTCGGGGCTCCCCAGCCGAGCGGCAGCGCTGCGGGAGCTGTGGCGTGGCTGTGCCGGTTCAAAAGGCAGGATTCGGAGATAAGCGGCGTTGGTTTAATCCCAGAAATGTGGGAGAAGGGAGGGGAGCAGCAGATAAGCCTTGGGCTCGTGCCTGCAAAGTTTTCCTCTGGCCCTAAGGTGGGGACTTGGTGTTTTGCTGAGCTCAATGGGACGGTGTTTTCTCGCCTTCCTCCCGCCGGCCCCGTCTTCTGGCACACCAGATTAGGCTGGGTTTCTCCTCTTGCCCTGCCTGACTGTCACAAAGGGCTCGCCAACAGCACTGGAGTGGCTGGGATGATCCAGCAGGCTTCGATACGCCACCGCAGCGGTGGCAAGCTCCTGGGAGCTGCTTGAAATTCCCCCCCCCCCTTTTTTTTTTTTTTTTTTAAAACAAAACAAAACCCTCCGGGTTGTCACATCCCACACCCGGCGCCGTGTCCCGGGACGGGGGGACGGGGTGCATTGGTGCTTCGGTCCTGCAGGACTCCTTGGTGCTCCCCGGAGCTGGCCTTGCCCTCGAGCGGCGATGGCCGCGGCTCTGGGAGGAGGCTCGTGCTCCTGGTGCCCCGGCGCAGGGAAAGCAAACAGGGCTTGTACAACCCTTACGGAGCTGGGGCCGGAACCTGCTTTTCTTGTATGACAGAGCAGGTCTCAGCTGCTCGGCCTCCTTGGAGCAAGTGTACTCAGGGAGGGCTTGGCTTTTCTGCCTATACCCGATTTTTGAGCTGGTAGGTGGATGGGGTACAAGTCCCCGCTGGATTTGTCACTGTGAAGCTGTTGGCTGTACCGTGAGAACCCGTGCCTGGCCGTGTGCTGGCTGTGACCCTGTACCTCGTCAGCTGGATGCTCCCGGATTGAATCTTGATCGTAATTCACCTGGAACAACCCCCACGTCGTCCCTCCTCCACCTTCAAGGCTCTGCCGTTGCCGGAGGTGGGTGCAGGCACCGCAGTCCTGCCGAGCCCTGGCGTCCCCAAATGGCTAAATCCCACCTGAAAAGTCCAAGGATGAAAACAGTAGGTTTGGGGTTTGGCTTAGCCACGTGGATCCGTGGGGTCGAGCCACGTCTTGGCCGTCCGGATGAAGAGCAGAGCTGGCCCTTGGGCTGGGGGCGAGGGGCCGGGGCCGGGGGCTGTCGCAGGTGAGCTGTCACGCCAGCACTTTTGGAGACGCAGCACCTTGGCTGTGTTTTCTGGCTTCGAAGCGCCGTGGTTGCTCTCCCCGGTGCTTGCACGGCAGGGGTTCCTGCGTGCCGCTGGGGTTTTGATGCCCGTTTAATACCTGCTGGAGGAGGAAGGAGGACGGGGGGCACTCCGGTTGCAGCCCAGTCCTATGAGGTGTCCTGGGAGCGCAGCTCTTGCTGTCCCGCCTCGGCCCCTGCAGCTGCCTACGAACTCAGCGGTGTCGCCTTGCTGAAAGACCCCTGGCTGTGGGGTCCCCGACCTGCTCCTGTGCTCCCATCTCCAGCTCCCCTGGCAGCTGGTGGTGGAGACCGAGGAGAACTTGGCTTTGAAGGCTGTGTCTGCTCGGTGTGGGTGAAGCGGAGCAGCAGCAAGTCTCACGATGCTGCGGTGCCTGCTTTTCTGATGCCCCCGTGTCCGTGCCCTGCTCTCCAAAGGGCATCCTCCATCCCCGCTCTGAGAAATGCTCCTTGCGGGGCCCGACTCTTCTGAAAGGCTCCGCGCTGTTCGGAGGGAGATAAGGGTAGGGGTTAAGGCAAAAAAATTAAGAGAATTTCCTGCTGCTGGAGATGGAGGCTGGATAACGCTGATTTAGAGCTTTGACTCCCATCTGCAGCCTCCCCGT
Source organism: Cygnus olor (assembly GCF_009769625.2). Taxonomy (NCBI): domain Eukaryota; kingdom Metazoa; phylum Chordata; class Aves; order Anseriformes; family Anatidae; genus Cygnus; species Cygnus olor. The sequence goes on from NC_049197.1 coordinate 1,125,733, forward strand.
GCTCCCAGGGGAAGCTGCCCTGGTTCCCAGCCTCGTGCCCACTGGCAGGGTCAGTGCCTCGCTGGCTCCACAGCGGGTTTGTGCACTCAGATCCACGGTTCTCGGTCCTTCTCCTGCACGTAGAGCAGCGTGGTTCGCAGGTACGTGTTGCTGCGGAGATGCCGCATCCTCCCGCGGCGGGACGGGGCCCGGCAGCCCAGACACCCCGTCCGGCGTGGCCAGGCTCAGCGGTGAGACGCTGGTATGCGAGATGTAAACTCAATACCAAAGTTTAGATTACAGCCCTGCGAAAAACATCAGCTCCCCTAAATGGAGCCCAGATGGTGGCGGAAGCCGTGCAGCGCGCGGAAGCGGCGAGCTGGTGGAGGAGGAATGGCAGGGACCGAGCGAGCCGAGGGATGGGGCCGAGGGTTGGGGCGGGGGGAGAGAGGGAAGAGGTAGGGTTACAGCCCCGACCGCCTGCAGCAAGGGTCAGCCAGGAGCCCGGGCTGCTTAATCCCCTTCTCCCCCTCACCAGCAGCTCCGGACAAGGAATGTCTGCAGGGTTGCATCAGTGTCAATGCAGCGTTTCCAAAGCTGAGGTTTCCCACAGCCCATGGCAGCTGAACTTGCGGGCGTTGAGAGGCCGAGGGCTCTCGGGCGAATTAGAGGGGAGCGGGCAGATCTGAGGCAGCGACTGCCCAAACTGCTCGCTCGGGAGCTCTGCCAGAAGAGGAGGCTCGGGGCTTCCCGGCTGCGGCAGGTTCAGCGCCGCGGAGCCCGGGGACGGAGCCGCTCGGGTAAGAAGCGCGCGGACGCGGGCTCGGGCTGCGGGGAGGCTGAACGTGACTCAATATCCTGGCGTGGTGAAGAAAGGCAACGTCCCAAGGGCTGTCCGGGAGGCTTGGAGCAGACCTGCCCGGGGTTTCGGAGAGGAATGGAGCGATGGGGAAGCAGCGGGGCGATGGGGGATGACGGGGCGCAGCCCGAAGCTGGGCGCCGCTAAGCCAAGCAGTGCCAGCATGCGTGGAGACGGGAGTGGAGGCCTTCAAAAATGATGCTGCGGGGATGGGACAGCAAATCAGGCCCTTCCTGCGTGGACAGGGCAGGTGGTGGCTCGGGGTGGCTGCAGGGAGAGCCCCTCTCTGCGCTGGGACCGGTCCGGCGGTGAGGATGTGCTGGGTGGTGTGGAGCAGGGTCCCCATCTTCAGGGTGTTTGAGCAGCGTTAGGAATGGCCGAGTTATTTGTCCCCTCTGCGAACTGGAGTGCTGGGGTGGTGATGAGAGAGGAGACATTTATGGGAAAAAACAGGGTTCTTTGGGGTTATTCTGTCAACAGCTGTGGGGAGACCCTGAGTGTATCCAGATGGGATCGGCGCTCTTCAGTTAGGATCCTGCCATCCTTTCTCCCTGCTCCATCCCTCCCACACCTCCCTCCCTTGTTGAAGCCGCCGTAGTTTTCTTTGCCACGCACTTCGGTGGTAGAAGAGGACTGGGGCTGAGCTGGGGAGGAGCAGGAACCCCAGCACCGGCGCCCGCAGCGGCGCTGACACCGAGCCGCGGGGCGCGCACGTGGCGTTTGCCTTGGAGGAAGCCCACATCCCTCGAGATAACAGTATGTGCAGGAGAAACACACCCCTCCTCTCGGAGATAAGTTTGTGTGCAGACACAGCCCGAAGATAAACACCCAGGAAGGCAAACATCCAAGTCGTACACCTGTATGGGCGCGGAGCACCTGTACGCACCCTCTGTGCGCAGCCTCCTGGGTGCACCCGGGCTGGGCTTCGGTGCTCGCCAAGCCTGCTTTTGCCCTAGAGAAACACTTATAGGGCCGAGCTGTGCCCCCGAAATCTGGAGATGCTCAAGGAGAGACCCGGCTGAGGTTTGTTCTCGCTGGGTTCAGCTGCCTGCAGCTTTCAAAGATGCTTGGAGCAACGTGGGCACGCCGGGGCCGGAGCGCAGCCCGGGCTGGGAACCAGCTTCTGGGGGTGCCCTTGGCTCCTCCTGTTGCATTTGGAGGATTTGGGCCTTTGAGCTGAAATCCTGCAGAAGAAAGGTCTCTGGACGCGTGTCGGTTTGTGTTGAAGCACGCTTTGCGTGGCTGGAAGATGCCGTCTGTCGTCTTTAGGCTGCGGGTTCACTTTTCCGGTAGCTTTTGGGTAGCTTCAGCGCGCGGCTCGGAGTCTTCAAGCTCTCGGGAATGGCAGGAAGGGCTTTTGGTAAGCTCCTCGTTTGTCAGCGGTTGTGAAATTGGCACCGATTAAACCGTCGCTGGCACGGCCTCGCCGCAGCGCGAATGCTTTTGTGGGGGATTTCGACACGAGCTTTGCTGTTAGGATGCCCGTGATGGGGTTGGTGCTGCTGAAATGTCCGCTCTGGCAGATGCATCCCAGCTGCAGCCAGTGGATTTGGATCCTACCCTGCCGTCAGGCTCCCGGGGTTTTATTTTTCAGGGCTGACTGGGAAACGGCGCGGGCACCATCACGTATAGCTCAGGTCAAAAAAGGGGGCTGAGGAATTCTGGCGCAGGTCAGCCCTACGTGCGCGTCTCAGAGGCTGTCTCTGCATTCGTTCTGAGCCTCCCAGTGGAAGTGAAGCGGCAGAATGACAGCTGAGGCCGGGAAAAGCTCTGGATTGCTGCAAGCTGCCCTGCTGTAGGAGCAGGGGAGCGGTGGGCCGATAGCTGCAGATGCCTCCCAGCTGCGTGTGACTTGTGCAATGGCCCAGCTGCGGTTTGTGGGGCACCCTGAAGGACAAGGTGGCAGGTGCCAATACCCCTCTGCTCGTCTCCAGGAGGGTTAACGGATGCAGGGAAAGGTACTCCAGAAGGAGCCCCCTGGCCCCCCGACCTGCCATGCTGATCGCAGGGGGGCTGGAGACACGCTTTGGCACCCCGGTCGCACCTCTGTGTGCTCGCTCCGATTGAAAATAAATCACCGACAGCGGGTTGGAACCACGCAGGGGTGGTGGTTCTGCCTCTCATCTGTCACCAGGAGGGCTTGCTGCAATGCAACCTCGGCTGGGAGGCGAGCAGCAACCTGAGGAGCCCTGTACGGACAGGTAGGAGCCTTAAGGAGCCGGGCAGCCGGCTACCACCTCCGTGCTTCTCGTTAGCTTTGTAAATACCGCGGCTGGGTCCTTCCTCGGGAGCATGAACCAGACCAGGAACACGATGCCGGTGGTTTGTGGCTGCGAAGTGCTCCCGATGTGGCTGCTACGGAGCAGAAAAGACGTGCCTGCAGCTTGGCTCTGCTCTGCCTGCTTCGCGGGACCGTGTGTGCTTCCTGCTGGTTTAGTAGTTGTGGATCAACAGCATCCGTACCCGTCAGCACGAGCTGAGATGTCAGGAGAGGTGGTGCTGGTCCTTACGGGGCAATGCCACGGTGACTCTGGGTCCTCGAAAATCCCTGAGCAGGATCGAAGGCTGCGCTGAGTCCGTGCTTCGTGAGTGATGCCAGGGCTGGGCCACCGGGGAGGCGTAGGGAGGTGCCATCGCCTCGGGAGCTCCAGACTCGAGCATTGTCTACTTCAGAAAGGGCCGAGGCTTGTTGGAAGAGCCTCACACCAACAAAAACGGAGTATTTGCTTTGAAGGAAGGGACGGTGCTGGAGCTTGGAGTCAAAAGGAGCCTCAAGGTATCAAAACAAAGGGGCCGAAGCGGTGGGGACAGAGGCCAGCTTGCAATTTGGGTGCTGGCCCTGTCCCTCTGCAGTGAACCGTCCTAGCAGCGCCGCGTCTGATCTCTCCTTGTGTCAAATCACAGCAAAAAGGAGGCCCTGGAGAACGGCCTGGAGCCCCGCTCCTTCCCTGTCTGGAGAGCTCCAAGTCTCCCCGCGGTTCCCGTCTCTTTTCCCGGCTGCTTTTCTGCTCGTGCCTTGAGGTGTTTGGCACGGCGATGGCAGCGAGCCCTTGAAAGCTCCATCGAGCTCAAGGAACTGGAAGGATTTGTATTTATTTATTTATTTTTGGTCTCGGTGGGACTTTGCCGGATGTCTCGCTGGGTCTAGCTTGCTCCCGAGTCGCTTTGCTGCCTGGGCGGAGGCTCGCTGCCTCCTGCAGGAGCCCAGACGGGGTGATGGCCTGCGACAGCGATGGGAACGAGTGATAGCGCTTGGCTGCTTCCCTGCTGGAGAGGCTGGGGCGCTGGCACGCCGGGGCCGTTTCACACCACGCAGACGTGTCTGGGACAATTCGCCAAGCGAGCCAAGAAGGTGGAGGGCGTGTGCGCCGAGAAGCCTGGGAGGGACGCGGGGTGTAGGACGGGGTGCTGGCACATCTGGAGGTGGGACAGAGGAGCTTGCAGAAGGATTTGTGGGCTGGGTCTGGTCTGAGCTCGGGCGTGTGCTGGATCCGCACAGATCTGCGTGTCCTCCCTCTCGCTGCCTTATCTGCTGGCTTGCCGGGGGAGGCCTCCCAGCACTGCTGCCTGCCCGAGGACATCCTTGCAAAACCCAGCAGCTCTCCCCTCCGTCTTCCTCTCTGCTCGGCAGCTCTTGGGCATCGCTGACCATGGGAGCGAGAGCTGAGGCTTTGCCGGAGCCGACCCTGCTGATGCTGAGAGCCCAGGTTAGAGGAGAGGTGACCGGCTGCGTGCTGCTGGTCGCTCTTGTTGCGTGTTCAGCGTTAGGATAAAAGATGCTCCGGTTGGAGAGAGAGGGGTGTCCCAAATACAGATCTCACAGCAGGCTCTGGAACGAGCGAAGCTCCATAAGTGGTATCTCATTACAAAACCTGGTGGTTTCATTTTGTCGGAATATCTAAATTAATTGCAGAAAAGCTACGGCTTGCGTGGAGTTGATGCAAGGGTTTGGTCGCGGGCGAATAGTTTCCAGTCGATTTGGGCGTTGTGTTGGCATTTGACACGTTTTTCAAGAGCCTTGATGGAAGAGTGTGCTGGGATTGCCTTGGCTGGGGGGTGTCCCCCGTGGGCAACCTTCAAGGGTGCGGGGCTGAGGGCGTCTCGGTGTGGTGGGGCTTGCAGCTCCTCTGCCTGGCAGCGACAAAGAAAGGGGTTAGGGGCTTTATGGCAGGGAATACGAATCAAAACCCAGAGCTCTGGCCAAGAACTGCGGCTTTCACGCAGAAAAAAAGCGCGATGGCTGAGAAGGGAATTGGATTTAGGGCTGGGGTCAGTGGGTTTAGAGCTGGACCGGGGCTGGGGGCTTCAGGAAGGGTTTGTGTAGCCCTGGGCTGTCTGTGCAGCAGCGGGATGCTGAGAAACCGCGGTGTCCGCGATGCTCTCGGGTCCGGCCCCAGCTCTGGCAGGCTTTGCCAAACAGCTGGTGGAGGAGGAGAAGCCAGCAGAAATGGGACCTGCAGGAGCTGAGCTCTCCGGGAAGGTCGAAACGCTTTTTATCCAGCTGAAATCCCGTCCTCCATCCAGGCTGCGCGAGGCAGGCTGGGCTCGCTCGCTCCGGGTCCCTGCCGCTCCGCGTGGGACCGTCTCCCGCTGCGCCCCTGCCAAAGCAGGGATTCACCCAGGCCTTGCTCCCACGCCCGTCTCCAGCAGACGGGGGGGATCGGCAAAAGCAGCTGCAGCACCTCCACTCCCTCCTTCCCACTTGGGTGCTTGCTAACCACACGTGCAGGCTCGCAGGAGCCGAGCAAGCTGGCGGCTCCCCGAGCCCGTCCCTGGGCTCTCGGCGTGCAGGTTTTTTTTTCGTTTTTTCGTTTTTTTTTTTTTTTCTCCCGCACCAGCCTCGTGCCCTCTCCACAGCCCACAGAGTTTTTCTTGGGTTGCAGGAGCCCTGGCAGCGGGATATCGGGGCTGCCTTCCCTGCCAGGGGCTCTGCGGGTGGACGGACCAGCTTTCCTTCTTCCCTTATCACCTTCAGCTGCAGGAGAAGCCGCTGCGCAGCTGCTGGGCCGTGGAGGAGCTCTTTGGTTTTGGCAGCCAGGGGAGAGCGAGAGTTCAAGAGCTGCCACGGCTGCGGAGGGACCACCTAAGAGAGCATGGGAGGTTGGCAGGGAGCAGCGTTGAGCAAAAAGGGTCTGGCAAACCGATGGCGAAACTCCTGGAAGGGGGAGAGCGACTGCTGTGGAGGGGGAGGAGTGCGAGGGGAGCAGGGGAACGGCTCGCCACTAGATGGAGCGAATGGTCCTGGGGGGATTTATTTTCAGCCTCCGGCACGTTCAGCCCAGGACCTTCCCTGCGGGAATAGGTCCCTTTTTCCTTGAGCTGCTTCTGGGCTTGGCTTTGGAGAGCTGAGCCGGGAAGCAGCGTCTCCCCCAGCGCTGCCCAGGTGTGCTTGGCGTGGCGGGCTGGGCTGGCACCGCGCCTTCGACGCAGGGCAGAAGTCACCTCCGTGGGCTGTGGGACCAGGGAGGGAATCCGCGAGCTCTTGGAGCCCGTGTCCTTCAGCAGAAGCACCTTGGGGACCCTTCTTTGGGCAGACCGTCCTTCGGGGGGAGAGTTTCCGCGTGTGAGTACGGTGGACGTGGTGGAGCAGGTCCTGCCGGGCCTTTGGGTCGGGAAAGCGGCCTTTCGGGAAGCCACCTGGGCAGGAGCTGGAAGCGTCGCCCACGGGATGCTCACGGAGCCACAGCAGGGCTCTGCTCGCCCTGCGGCCACCCTTGGGGACCTGGGACCCGCGGCAGGAAGCCCCGGCCCCTCCTGTTCTCCCACCTTGTTGGCAGAGAGAGCCGCGGACCGCGGCGGGAACGACATGCTGCTGCAAGAGGAGAGAAGACACGGGCAAAACTCAGCTGTCCCTCTCCGGAGCTGGCTGCGAGCATCAGGAATCCCTGCAGCAGCAGCTCCTGGCGACGCGAGTGCCTGCGCAGCCGCCCCGTCGGGGCGCGATGCTGCTCCCTTCCCACCGCCCGCACGCCAGGGGAGGGGTGAGCTACAGCAACAAAAATGCGCCCTTCCACTTGGGTGACTGCTCCCAGTTTGAGATGAAAACATTTGTTCCTGAAATTGGAGTCATTCCTGGGATTGCAACACCCAGGCTGTGTTTCCAATTAATCTGCTCAAGTCGTCATGCATTTCCAAGCGCCTTGGCTCAGCGGAGAGAAACCTGGCGCTGGCTTTGCGCTGAAATGCCAGCTGAGATGTGCACGGTACGAAACGAGGAGAAAGCGGCCCCCACACACCAGCCCACCGGCAGCTGGCACGGGATCGTGGGGGGGGGGGGGCACGGGGCAGCTCCGGTACGGCTGGAGGGGACGTGGTGGGAGGCAGACCGGCTCCCTCCGGGGAGCGGGGAGGCTTGAAATAGTTGTCGAATGACCGCCGGGTTTTTCCTGCCTGGTTTCCTTCTGTTTCTGGGTGTGTGTTTTGTTTTTGGGGAGAAGGGGAGGGGGGTGAAGGGAGTCATGCTCGGTCCGTTCACCGCATCCGCACGAGTCTTGTTTGCGGCCTCGCTGCCGCAGCAAGGAGCGGGAGGTGTTTTGGGGACGGTGGTGGTGTCTCAACCCCGATGCCTTCAGCCTCCTGCCCCTGGGGAGGTGGGCACGGGCTGCATCCAGCAGGTCCTTGGGGGCTGCTCGGTGGGATGCGGCACGAACTCGCTGCTGTCCCCACTCGGGCTTTGCTGTGCCTCTCCAGGTACCTCCTGGAGGCACCGTCCTCTCGAAAGCACTGCCCACCCGGTTCTCCACCCCTCTGCGGAGATGCCGTGGTCCCGGCGGTGCGTCTCCACGTGGAGCAGCTCTCCAGGGAGCTGCTGGAAGGACATCCCCAGCCCGTGGCTCCCCTCTCCTAAGGCTGCCTTTGCAGAAGAACCCAGGGTTTCTGCCTGGGGCTGGAGGTGACCTGATGCATTCCTCATCTCCCGTGTGATTTTTTTCGAAAAAACGAAATTGGATCTCGAGCCCGGTCCCAGCTGGGTGGGAGCGGTGCAGCGCGTTAGCACAAACGCTCGTGGAAAAGCCGAGCTTGCGTAGAAACCTTCCCTTTCCAAGAATGAGGCTCGGGCTGAGGCCCCCTCCCTCCTGAGTCAGCAGGGGTGATGGATGGGGAAGCTCGGCCGCCCTCCTGCCGCTGGGGTCACCGGTGGCTTCTCCCTTCGGGGCTTTGTGGGGAGCCTGCAAACGGGTTTTACCCTTCGGAAGCTGGAGCAGGGACGGAGCACCCGACCGCCTCCTCTCCCCGCGCCGTAGGGACGGCGCTGCCGCCTTCCCTGCAGCAGCTGGAGCTGGAAAGCGTTAAGGGAGGCCGGTGACAAGTCCACTCCCAGCTTGGATCGTGCTCGCTTTCCCATCTGCGAGGGCAGCACCGGGGCAGCGCGTTCTTCTGCGGGAGTGCCGTGCGAGCCTGCTCACCCTGCTCGGAGGCCAGCGCAAGCGGGCGGCCTGTGGCGGATGCACAGAAGCCTGAAAAAAAAAAAAAACAAAAAAAACAGGGAAGCGAGAGGAGGGGGAAGGCAAGTTTACCACTGGCACTGAACGCTGCAGTGCGTCACTGTAACGTGTAATACTCTTAAGGATGTTGTGCTGATTTCCCAAGTTACGTGCTCCGGAGTGGGCTCTGCCGCATAGATTTTTTAGCAGCGAGGATGTGAACTTTCTATGTTTACTTGCAGGACAATAATACCGCTGGCTTTCTATTTTTAACATGTCAGCGGGGCAAAAATGCTCTTGGGAACCTTCGGGGAGCGGAGCAGCTGGGCTCGCGGCGCTCCCCGCGCGGCCGGGCTTCGGGCACGACGCCAGCGGCTCGGCGAGCAGCGTCTGCTGTAGAAGTGCCTGGGCCCCCTTCGCAGCAGGTACGGGGAGCTCGGGCTGGGCAGAGGCAGCAGGGATGCGGAGCCCAGCGCTGCCGGCACGACGCTCGTCTTCCTTTCTCACCCGTTCGAGCTGCGGGCAGGACGGGTTTTACGCCGGGCTCGGTTGCTGGCAGGGTTTTCCAGCCGGTGCCGTGCGTGCCGGATGGGGCTGGATGTGAGCGCCCCACGCCTTTGGAGCAGAAAGTGAGGATTTAGCGTGGAACCTGCTCCCTGGGGGCCTTGTTCTTTCCTCTGGACTGGGTGCGAGGAAGGGAGAGCTGCTGTCTTAGTTTTTTTTTTTATTTTTTATTGTGCAACAGAAAATCCCACCAGCCTCAGGAGCGGGGTTTATCCCAGCGCTGGCCGGTCTGAGTGCGGGCAGGGCCGTGGGTTTGCGCTTTGGGGCAGTTTTGGCTGTGTGTCTCACCTTCCTTCTGCCCCTAAATCGCAGTGGAGATAACTTCGGCCTCGAGGGCCCCATTTTCGCTGTTCCAGGCCGGGTGCAGCTGCGCGGGGCTTGGCCACGGCCGGGACAATGGCAGGAAACCATCGGCCGCGCGCGGTCCTTGCCGCTGGCCAGGCACCGGAGCCTCGCGGAGCCTCGCCGCTGCCTCCGCCGCTCCTCCCGTGCTATTTCCATCGCATTGTCCGGAGGAGAGGAAGGATGTTTCCAGCCTTCTTCCTTTTTGCCTCAAAGGGACGCGGGGAGGGGAGAGGATTTTGCTGGCTGCCGGTTCTGCAGTAGGCACAACCGCTGCGCTTGGACGCGCCGACCCGCTCCGCCCAGGTCGAGGGGCTCCTGCGTCGCGGCCCCGGTGCTGCGGGAGACGCTGCTGCTGCCTCCCCGGCCTCCGTTCCCAGCGGCCGCTTGAGGCTGTTGGGATGCTGTTGGCTCTCAACGTAAGGTATCTGGGGAAGGCAAAGCGGGATCCTAACGTTAGGAATTCCCCGAGCGCCGCGCTTTGCTGTGGATGTGCGGCTGGAGGTGTCGGGGCAGGGGTGGGAGGATGATCCGCGTGCAGTCGGTGGCCGTGTGTAGGCGCCTCCGAAACCATTAAGAGGTGTGCAGTGGAAATGGGAAGGTCACCTCGTTGAGATGAAGAAATACGGCCTTTGAAAAGGGGTCTGTTTTTTTGGGGGGGGTTGTTTTTAGTTCTTTGTCTTGTGGACAAAGCTCCGATGGTTGCGCAGAATTGCTGCAAAACCCCTCCTGCGTTTTTTTTTTTTTTTGCACTGCTCTGGCTGCTGTGGGCATGCAGAGTCGAGGCTTGCTGTGCCGGAGGAGGCTGGGCTCCCACGTGCCAGGAAGTGAAAGCAGAATTAAGATGGGAAATGATCTATATTTGCTCCGGCTCGGTCCTCCTAACACCAGTAAACCCCAAACGTTTGAAGCAGAGATCTTCGTCAGAGCGCGGCCACACCTCTGCCGCTGTCCAGACGTGGAGGCATCGCCCGTGACGCATCTGAGGGTTTGGCTGCACGGGAGAGCTTTGCCAGTTTTACCGGGGTGGTTATCAATTCCTGGTAGCAGCCAAACTGGGAAAAGCCCCGCTCTTACTGGAGCACGTGTGCTCAGCTGGGATCACCCCAGGACAGCCAGGAGAGTCCAAATTCAGCCCCTTGCACGTGCTCACGTCGAGTCTGCGCCGGGACAGCCCCAGCACGGAGCAGGACGGCTATTTTTTGACGTAGTGGAGCAGAAAGCTTTAAGGATCCCTCTGGGCTCTCTGCTTTGCTCGTCCCGTGGGGAATCGGGACGCAGCGCGGCAGCCGCGTCCTCCACGCGCTGTGTCCTCTGTGCACGGCACCCAGCATGTGCCGCCGAACGCTTGACAAAGCCCAGGGTCGGGGCCAGCCCGCGTAACCTGCCAGAAATCCCGGGAGCTCCCAGCTTTTCCCGCTGACAGGAGGTGTGCGGCGGTGCCAGGGCAATGGAGCAATTCCTTGGCGGCCGTCGGAGCCAGCTCCTTGCGTTAGCACGAAACGCCGACGGTCTCCGGGCTCGTCAAAGCGCTGCCGGTCCCCGGGGGTCGGCGTGACGGCCTTGCCTGCGTGTTTTTAGCCTCGCTGACGCTCCGGCCACACGCGTCCTCTTGTGTGTGTTGGCGTCGGCTGCCCTGCCGCAGGATCTGCCTGGGAGGAGGAGGAGGAGGCGCGCGGGGCCCTCGTCCCCTTCTCCCTCTCCGTTTTCGTGGCTTTGAGCACGGCGAAAGCAAGAGGACGGCGATTATTCTGTAAAGCAGCTTAGAAGTGATGCAGCGGGAGCTGATGCAATAAAACATCACTTTAGGCTTAGGCAGGAGCCTTTCCCCGCTTTTACAAACGAATGCGCTGGGGCGTGAGCTTCGTTAAGGTCTTGCACGTTCCCGTTTGCAGAGACCTCGGCGTTTCCACCTGCTGCTGCGCGGGGCCTGGGTGCCAGCCACCTGCCCGAGCCCACGCAAAGCCTCCCTGTTTATTTTGTCTAAAAGCGATATCCCCAAAAGGAGGAGGAGGTGTCGGGGCGGGGGGGGGGAAATACCCACTCTGGCTTAATTGCACTTAATGAGCCTGATGGAGCTGGCTGCCAGCGGGCCGAGGGCTTTGCCAAGGTTCGTACTTGCCCGTGAGAACTGCAAGGGTGTGGTGGCTGCGCCCGGCTCCGCCACTGCTGGGAGAGGAGATCTGAGAGCCGCCGCCAGCCTGCGCCGCGCTCGTCCCGGGGACACGCGGTGCACGGGGACACGCGGTGACGTCCGGCGGTGACCGTGCCCGCCGGGCCGCAAAGGTCCCGTGCGGGTGCTGGAGCCCTGAGCAGCCTCGTAGCTGGCGCTGGGTGCGGCTCTGCAGCGTGTGCCCGGCGAGGGGCTTGGTTGCACAGTGAGTTTTGGGGTCCTGGGTGGGGGTGTGGGTTTTGACACCAGCTCCGAGCCTGGGCAGCGCCGAAGTCTCGAATCCCAACGCGTGCGCTGGTTCCTTGGTGTCTGAGGTTAGGCTCAGGGGCTCGCCAGGGCTTTGTTTATTATTTTCTCCTTTTCTTCCCGTGCTCGAGCAGCTCAGCAGCAGGATTAACCTGGGTTAACTCTCGGGGCAGTGCCTCTACACGAACACCGAGCGCGCGCGTCCTGCAGCACCCGCTGTGCCTACACCGGGTGCTTTGGCTGCCCGCATCCTGCAGCCATCGCACATCCTCCGCCTGCTCGCTGCCCTTGCTCTCTCCCGGCAGGATCCAGAAGAAGCCCTGCTCTGGCTTGGCCTCGTTTAGCTTTTCCAGCCCTTGTTGCATTCCCCAGCTTCAGCGCGGTGGCTCACCCACCTCGGTGCAAGCACCCGTGCTGGCCCTGGGTGGCTGCCACCGGCGTCCCCGTGGCGTGGCCGAAAGGTTTGTTGGACCCAAGCACGCTTCAACCTCCTCCTGAGTGAAGGATCTGATGCCTGCGCCTTGCCCCAGCTGCACCAGCACCGACTTTGAGCCAAAGGTAGCGTTTTCACAGCTTCTTCGCGAGGACCCAGGTACGGGAGGCAGGGCTAGACAGCCCCACGGCGAAGGATACCAGAAGCGTACCCGTGCAGGAAACTGAAAATGCTGCGGCTTCCTTCCTCCGACATAAATAGCTCCTGCCCTAAAAACCGCGGCTCGGCTCCGTGTGCTGCCAATCGGTCTCCGATGGCTGGAGAGGACACCGAAGGGCTCCAAGCCATCCTCGGCCGGCTCCGTGGGCACCCCGCGCACCTCCCCGTGGCTTTGTAGGGCAGCGCCAGCCCTCCCCAGCCTCAGAGCCCTCCTGAGAGCCTCCTTCCTTAACTGCACGGCCCGTCAGCGCTGCAGCAAGGCTCTTGGGTAACCCCGGCTGTGCCCTGGCTGGTTGTGGTTTAACTGTCTGGGCACCGAGCGCTCTGGAGAACTTCGTTTGTGCCTCTTTCCTCCCGTCCCCTACGTGCCACCGCTGGTGCTGCTTCTCCTACCTCCGTGTTGGCCCGCTCTCTGCGTTGCATTGGGCGCGAGTTATTTTGACTTTTTTTTTCCTGACCAAATCTGCCTTCCAGCCCGGCCTTGGACCTCGGCCAGCGTTTGCCAAAGGGATTTCCTCCTCTGCAGCCTGCAGAAGGGCCCTGATTAAAAGGCAGGTCCCCCTTGAGGAGTCACTGCCTGAGAGCGGGTATTGTGGCAGTCGAGGCTTTTGTCTCAGCAACTCCAGATCAAGCAAAGCACCGCTTGTGAGCCCCGAGCTCCTCCCTGGGGGCTTATGAGTCAAGCTGGGCTCTTGCTGTGTTGCACGCAGCAATTAAAACAGGAAAAAAAAAAAAAAGAAAAGAAAAGAAGAAAAAAAAAAAATGGGCTGAGCTGTAGCGCTGGTGACAGCAGCCCTGGCGCAGCAGCGACCCAGCGCAAGGCGAGGCCGCTCCTACCTGGGGAGGCTTAAACAAAAGGGCTCGGGCCTTGCTCCGTGCTGTTTTGGCTGCTGGGTGGGATGCTCTGCGCAGTTGCCTTGTGCACGCAGGGGACGGTGGCGGCGGGGACCCCCAGACGGGCTTTGGGTCCGGAACGGGAGCGCTGCCGAGCCTGCCAGCGCGCCGTCCAAACCGGTTGGGAACGCTCTCCTCCGCTTATGCAAAGGGCTGGTAATTGCGGAGAGGTTTGTCTAATCGTTTGATCTCTCCTCTGCTTCCCTTGGCACGGAGGCAGCATCCTCTCGTGCTGATGTAACCAGAGCCGGCGCGGCGAGGCCAGGCGTCCTGCGTGCGCAGGGTGCCGCTCGCTGCCCGCGAGCGCTCGGCCGCGGGGCTGCTGCGCGCCCCTGCACCCACCGGCTGGGAGAGTGGGGCTCAGGGCACGAGGAGCGCTGCCAGAGCCCCTGCAAAGGAGCTCTGGGATCGCCGGCGGGGCGAGGTGATGCCGTGAGGCTCCGGGCTGGATGGTTGCCTCTCGCTGGAGCCCCCCGGGAGAAGCCCGCTCTGCGGGAGAAGATGGCACTGCCGGAGGACGCCGGGGTGCTGGAGCCGAGGCAGAGCGGGAGGACTTGCTTGCCTGGAGCTGCTGCCCGTCGTCTGCGTTCGTCTCTGCCTGCAGGAGTTGGCAGGATTTAAGGTTTTGGGAGCACACCGCGAGCCCTCGCCCCTTCTCCAGCTGCGTCTGCAAGGGAAGGAGGTGGGCGATGCTGCGGGACCAGGCGAGGGGCTCGGGTGGGAAGGAATCGGGCGGGGAGCTCAGAGATGGGGTGGGCTGCGCTACGGGGATAATTCCCTGCCGCCTTCCGTGCGGCTCAGGACTTTTCCTGGCAGTTTCCCCCAGCAGAAGCTGCCCACGCTGCTCTGGGGAGCACGCGGCGCCGCCAGGCAGCCTTGGCTCTCCTTCACCGAAGCCCTTTGGTGGTGGATTTCCCTCGGTTCCAGAGGAAACGGCGGTGGTGGCGAGGCTTCCTGGGCATACCTCGCATCCTCCCCGGGAGCCTGGTGCCGCGGTTTAGTTTGGGATGGGGCCGATGGCTGGTGTGGGTGGGAGGATGCAGCTGCTGGCAGGAGACGGCAGCCAGAGGGGTCCAGCTGCGCCAGTCCTCCCTTGCTACCCACGCGGAGAGTGGCGCGGGGATGTGGTCCTTCTGCGGAGAAACTAGTAAAAGAAAAAAAGCCAAAAAATGCTATTTACTCGTTTTAGACATGCACACCGGCGTGCGTAGGCATGACTGGTGCCATACATCAGGGCGGGACAGGAACAGCCGCCAGGGATGGGGATGCCTTACGCTGGGGTTGTGAGCAGCTATTTGGGAAACCGCAGCCGCTGCGTTGCCTGCCCGTGGCGTGATTCCATCCTGCCTGTGCCCAGCTCCCCCCTTGGCTCCGTACCTCTGCGTCCCTGCGACTGAAAGGTCTCCAGTTTGGACTGGAAACCCGCCGCCAGGTTTTGCTGTGCAGGTTTTCTGAGCCCATCTGCCTCTGTGCGCGCGCGCCCAGGTGCTTTGAAGGCTTCTAAAACTCCCCGGGACAGGGGCAGCATCCAGGGTGCCCAGCCCCTGGCACGTTTGCAGGTTGCTCCAGGTCCTGGGGAGCTGTGCGGGAGAGCAAAGGAAGCTGCTTGGTTTAAGTATCGCCTACAGTGAAATTTGGGGCTGGTAATAGGATTCAGGGCTGTGGGGTAATTTGGCGAGGCAGGGTAACCTGGGATCCTCCTGACCAGCTTTGCCCTGCGGGCAAAACACTTCGCAGGCCGATCTGAGCGTGTGGATTTGGGAGCACTTTGAAAAGCTGCCTTGGAAGAGGCACCAAAAACACACCTGTGCGGCTCCGCTCGTGCCGCCGGGGCAGCGCAGGAGCCGAGCCAACGCCGGAGCTTCGCGTTTCGGGGAGAGCCGGGGTGCCTGCGTCCCTGCTGCAGGTGCAGCCGGACCTCTGGCATGTGGCAGGAGCAAGCACGGACGAATTACTTCGTGCTGAAGGGTTCCCAGCCCTCTTCCTGTGCCTTCTGTGCCGTACGGGTGCTGCAGGAAGGTGTAGCGTGATCCCGTGGCTCTGAGCATCCCCAGCAGCACCAGCACTGGGCTGTGGGTTGAGAAGTTCCTGGGGGTCTTGGTGCTGTCTGGGTGAAAGGGATTTTTTTTTTTTCCCCTCCTCTTATGTTCCAGATGGGGAGAACAGCTTGGTGGGATGTAGATAAGGGTTTTTTTTTTTTTCATCCACCTAGCACCTCCCAGCTCCCTGCCAGCATTAAAAACCGAAAACGGGGCAGCTCCGGGCACGGCGTGTTTTGCTCCGTGTCCTTGCAGTGCAAACGCCCCGGTGCACTGTGAGATTGTCGGGTCCCGGAGTCATAGGTTTTCAGAGTGTAGCTGCATGCGTTCGTGGGGAGAAAATTCCAGGGAGGGCTATTAAATGTCTGACTCAAAGGTCACGAGCCACAAATAACCAGCGAGAGTAAGCGGGGGAAGGCTCTTGCCCTGGTCCGATTGCTTCCTTGGGCCTTATGTGAGTCGTTCACAGGCTCAAACCGAGGAGTTTCTGATTTATGTGCTTGAAATACCCAAATAATGTGCTTTGCTCACGGGTGTATGTGCACAGTTGGGTTGGTTTCAGGTGCATTGCTTTTAATTGTGGTTCATCCTCTGTTTGGGAAGGGTTTTGTAACGCGCGTCTGACTGCCAGACTTGAATCGTCAGGTGTCTCGATTTTTTTTTATTTTTTTATTTTTTCTGGAAACTTTCAGCAGAAAAAAAGCTTGCAAGAAGCAGAGTTGAAAAAAAAAATATTTATGTTTTTACCCTTGTGGAAA
The DNA here is from genome assembly GCF_009769625.2 of Cygnus olor. Classification (NCBI taxonomy): domain Eukaryota; kingdom Metazoa; phylum Chordata; class Aves; order Anseriformes; family Anatidae; genus Cygnus; species Cygnus olor. The sequence continues at coordinate 1,141,663 of NC_049197.1, forward strand.
AAACTCTTTGGGGCTTTGCATGAAGAAGCGTCAGCCTCTTCTCGTTTTGGAGCAGGAATTCGATGTCTGGTAGGGAGGAGTGGGATCCACCCACATCTGGCCAATTCATAAAGCCCCTGAAAGCCCCAGCTAGCATGCTCCGAAAAGAGTTATCGGGACTTGGCAGCCGCCCGCTCCAAGCATTACATCTTCCCCGCGCATCATCTGCTCGCATGGCTCACGCGGGACGCTGCCTGGGGACGGCTGCGGCCGCGCGGGGCTTTCCCCGCAGCTGCTCATCTCCCCGGGCAGGAGCGCGGCGGGTCCCCCGTGCTGCCCCTGAAAGGCTGGAAAAGAGGAAAATGCCCCAAAGACTCCGCTTTTGGGGGGTCCGGCGAGGGAGCCCTCCAGGGACACGTGAGGAGATGGAGGTAGGGGAGCAGAGGGGCAAGTGGAGCGCCCGCCGTGGGGTTCCCTGCGCCCACTGTGGGGTTCCTACACGTGTCCCCACTCCTACTGCAGCAGGGCAGAGGTAACGGGGCGATACCCCATCTGCTGGCGTCGTCCTTCGTCGGGAGCGCAGTATTTGGCCCCGTAATTAAAGCCAGCGTCTTGGTGCGTATACCCCAGGGGCCACGGGGAGGTTATGTGAGGTACCCTGACTCTGGGATTTCCTATTTCTTGAGTCCCGGCTTTGTGATCTTAGTGTTATTTCAACATAGTCTTTTTCGTGTGGTTTCTGATTTAAGTGTTTTTAATTTGAACAAATCCCCTCCGGCTAATTTTTGTTACTTGTGCGTGGCTCTGGAGGAGACCTCTTCCTTTTATTAAAGAGGAATGTTTTTAATCACATGCATTCTTCAACCCGGCTGAACTCTGAACCTTTCGCAGCTAATCAACAGAAGATGGGAAACGGTTTTCAAAAACTGCATTTAATTCCTGCTCGGCCTCGGACAAAGCTCGGGGCTGGCTGATGCGAAACGGGGATGGACGGCGAGGGGCTGCGGAGCCCCGGAGCTCCGCTGGGTCTGGTTTGCTCCTTACCAGCCCGCTCGCCTGGCTTTGTTTGCTCCCTGCTCGATTTCCCTCTTATATAAGCGCAGCTTTTTGCTGACGGCTGATCTCGCCTCGTTAAAAAAAAAAAAAAAAACACCAGGAAATGCCAAAAGCCGAGCGTTCGGCGGCGCTTTGTGTTTTTGCGGGGGGGGCGGGCGGCCGGCCGAGAGCAGCAGCGTGGCTCGCGGTTCCCCCCCGGGGAAAAGGAGCTGCCCCAGCGCCGGATCAACGCCGCCGGCCTGGGAAAGTCGCCGGCACCGGGTTTCACCCTGCTCGAAAAGCTTAGCGGGGGGCACTCGAGGGCTCGCGCAGAGCGTGGTGGAAGCAGAAGCAGCCCCAAAGCGGGCGCTCGGGGGGCGCAGAGCCCGGCTCCGTCGTTTGAAGTCCTCCTCGTCTCTCCTCCGTCGCTTCCTCGGGGTGCAGAGAGCGCGAAGGAAGGAAGGAGGAGGAAGAGGCCGGCCGGCGGAGCAGCCTGGAAAATGCTCGTAACCCGCTCGGGGCTGCAGGGCACAGAGCCTGCATTCACGCTCGCCCCGCCGGCGGCTTTCCCGGGGCCGGCCAGGAAGAGGCCGCGCCGCGGCCCCTCTCGCCCCGTTGCAATCTCCCCTTTCCCGCGGAGGAGAGGGTGTTGCTGCGGCTCGAGGTGCCCAGGTGCCGAGAGGTTTGTGCAACGGGCTCGGCAGCCCCCCCCCCCGGGGCCGTCGCCTCCGCGCGCGCGGGGGCCCCGCTTTCGCCTCCTCGGCTTCCTCCGGGCGTGCTGGCGTGTTTTCCTCCCCGCGACCTGCCCGCCTCGGGTGACCCAGAAAAACAACCGCCTCGTGCCGCCGGCGGCACGGTGACGTCCCCGGTGCTGACGGAGGGCAAGGCAAAAACCTTCCCCCCACCCTCCCCGCTTCTTTGCGGCTGCTTCGTGCCCCAACCGCCTCCTGCGTCGGCTGGGCTGAGCGGCCCGGCTTTGCCGTTCGTGATTTATTTAGCAGAAGCAGGAAGGAGCTGGGGGGAAGCGTCGTGTCCTCGCAAAGAGGCTGCGCCTTGCCGCCTGCCCGTGGAGGGGTCGCGCTTTTGAGCGCTGCCCCCGGTCCCGTCCCGGTGCCGCGGTGGCCGTGGAGCCGGGCTGGCCACCAGCGCCGGCCTTCCCATGCAAACGTTCTGGCGAACTAAAAATAAGTCGCAGAAAAAAAAAAAAAAAAGAAAGAAAGAAAAAAAAATGTTGGCAGGCGGGAGAGGAGCCTGTCCCAAAAACCGCCTCTTTTTCCCCGGGAGGAGGAGGAGGAGGACGCTCGCTTCGCCCCGCGCGCACGGCTCGGGAGCTGGAGGCAGCCCCTCCGTGGGGTTTGCGGGTCCCTACACGGCGCTGGTGGCCTCCGAGGGTCCCCAGCAGGACGCGGGTTCGCTCGGGGAAGGGGGCAGCCCCCCGGGAGCCCTCGAGGTGCCGGGTTTTGGCTGCGGGGCCCTTTCCTGGGGCGAGGGGAAGAGGAGGAGCCGCTCGCCTGGCCGCCTGCCCCCTGAATCATGCGCGAGCATCGCATCGGAGGCTGCGGCGGAGGGGAGTTGTTTACTGTAACTCTTGGCGGAGGTCCCGGCATCGAACCCCAAATGAATTCAAGCTGCGGAGGGAGGTCACGGCTGAAACAAACAGCTCCCAGGGCAGGAAGGGCTTCGTGCGGGGGCTCGGAGCTGCAGGAGGGACGGGTGGCACCCCCAGGGAGCCGCCGGGTGCTGCCCGAGGCTGGACAGCGGCTCTGCCCTGGAATTCGCCCTGCCGAGCGCCGCGTTTCCAGCTCTGCAAAATCACCCCGAGCTTCGCGGCTTTAACCCAGCAAAGAAGCTGCGACCCCGGGTTTTGTGGTTTTTTTTTTTGTTTTTTTTTTTTTGCAGAGGTCTGGGCGCTCTGCTCCCACGGTGCCTTTCCTCATCCCTGCCCTCGTCCTCCCCTCTCCCCACCGGCCCCGTTTGGCCGCAGCCCTCCCCGCGGGGCGGCTCTCCGCGCGGCCGCTGCCTCTTGGCCGCGGGGATGCTCGACAGCCTTTTTCCTGGCTCCGGGAGCACGATGAGGAGTTGTTTTTCTGGCTGCTGGCCGCTGGCCTGCCCGGCCTCCCTCTCCCCCGGCGCACGCGTTCCCTCCCACTTCTTCCCTTCCGCTGCTGCTTCGGAGTTTGTTTTTAAAAAGTCTGAAACAGATGAGGCAGAGAGATTCCCAGCTACCCGGCGAGCGCCTTCCATCCTCGCCTCCCCTCAACGCCCCGTCCTTCCCCCGGGCTTGTCCCTAAGCCCTCCTCACCCCTTTTCTGCCCCAGGTTGGTGCTGGAAGGGCAGCGGATGGCTGGATGGAGAGGTGAGAACAGGGCTGCTGCTGCTGAGCTGAGGCTGGGGCCGTTCAGGGAGCTCCCTCCGGGTGCTCTGAGCATCACAAGCAGAGGGGAGGCTGTGAGGATGGCGGCTGCGGCACGGAGGATTGGTCCCGTCCTCCTCGCAGCCCTGTTTTCCCCTCCAAACGATGCTTCCGCACGCAGGCGGCTCTTCTCCGCCTCTCAAAGCTGAGCCTGGCAGTCGTGGTCTCAGCTCCTGTCCCGCAGCAGGACAGCTTGGCTGGAGGGGACGCAGGGATGGCCGAGCCTCGGCAAGTTCCTGCAGCTAGCGAGCAACCCATGATGTTTTTTTTTTTTTAATTTTTATTTTTACTTTTATGGGCTGGGTGCCATCAGAAATCCCCGTTTCCCACCCCAAAGTTTGCTCATTACAGCCTGTCCCTGCCCAGCGCCCCTGGGGAGTGCTGAGCTCCAGCCTTCCTCCCTCCAAGCGTCCTCCTCCTCCTCGCCGTGGCACGGGAACCACGCGAGCTGGGAAGCCGGGAGGTGGCAGCCCGGCGTCTTTATCGCTTGCATCCTTCAAAATCGCTGACGTTTAGCAAGGATCCGGGGCCCTGCGGGGCCGGCTGGAGCTGGGAGGTTTCGGGAGCAGCGCCCGGCACCGCGGGGATGAGCTGGCAGCACCGTGAAGGCTAGCGGCGTTTTCTGGACCCGTGCACGGCTGCTTGCAGGTGTGGAAGGGTGAAGCAAAGGGCCGAGAGCAGAGGAAGGGTCTCCTTGCTTAGGGTAACGCTACTTGGGCTCAGGTTGGGTCATAAAAACGCGTCTGAAACGCGCTTAGCTGCTTGTGCGCTGCCCAAGGTCTCATCCTGCCCATCTCGGGGCATCGCACCTGAGGCTGGAGCCTCAGGGGGTGGGAGCTCAGCAGCTTGCAGCTGTTCTCGTCCTCAGCCTGGTGTCGCACCAGGGTGCAGCAATTAGAGCCAATTAGCTGGCGACAAGTGAAACCCCAGGTATCAACGAGACGGAGGGAGCGGGGTCAGTCCTGGGATGGGGCACCCCTGGGAGCATCAGGCCCTCGGGGCTGAAGCTGGGGTCTCGTGTCCCGAGGGATTTAGCTGGTGCGAAACAGCATTTATCCCGTGGATCTGGGGCAGCTTTCCCTGCCCGGGCCGTGCAGGATGTCCAGAGCTGATCCCGCTTTTGCAGGGCCGTGCGTTTCATCATCTGCATGGATGGGAGCTGGCATTCGGGACCTGTCCCGTGCCGTGCTGGGGCTTTGCCAGGTTTCCCCCGTCCTGTTGCTGCGTTACAGGGCTGGAGCCTGCCGAGATTTCTCCTGCAATATCGCAAGCATCAGCACAAGCTCCCTGATGCCGTTGAAGCTGAGGTTTGCACAGCGCAGGGCGTGGTGCTCTGCCTATAAAAATAACATTTGCATTTTTATTTTTTTTTTATTTTTTTGCTTGAGCTGCTTCGCTACTTGTGGAAAACAATTCGTTCTCAGGCTGCAGCAGCTTTGGCCCTGCAAGAGCATCCCCCTTCGCTGGATTTCCTGCCCACCTGCCCGTTCCCAGCTTCTTTTCCCCTCCCTGTGCTGCAGTGCTCGTGGCGAAGCTGCTGCAGCTGCCTTGGCTGTGTTTTTGGGATGCCAAAGGCCCCTTGGGGCTGTCCGTGTGTCCTTCAGTTGCTGTCGTGCTCGCTCGTCCCCGCTCTGCTGTGCTTTTTGGAGCATCCTCCTGCAGCCCGCGCTGGATGCGGCCTCTTTGGGGCAGGCACTGGGGGCAGGCGACGTCCCGTTGCCACCACCACCCCGTAGCTTCCTGCAGGTGGCTTTGTTGGGCTAAATTGGGCTGCAGAGATGCAGGAGGGGCAGCACCCGCGTGGCAGGGTGGGGGCATTGCCTGCCCTTCCCACGGGGGGCTGCAGGTCGCCCTGTTTCTTCGCCGGGTTGCAGCGGTGCCGTGCTGGAGGCAGCCAGCCTTTACGCTGACCCGCGGCGCCCGAGGGGTAAGCTCAGCGAGGCTTTAGGTGAAAACCCCCTGCTGCGGGGGGCGTCGGATGCCCTCTGCAGTCGAGGCTGTTCTAGGTGGTCCCGTGAGGACGGGGGAGGCTGCGCACCCCGGCAGGATGGGAGTGCCTCCGGTTTGCGAAGCCGCCGTGTCAGGGAGAGGTGCCTGCAGCACCTTGGAGGCTCTCCAAGCGCGTCTAACTCACAGGATTTCTGCCTGGATGACGGAGGAGGCTTTCGCAGGCAGCAGATGGGATGTGGCAAGCCCTTCTCGGCAGCAGGGCGCATTTCTCCCAGCGCCCTCCTGTGCGTCGGGGTATCCTCACCCCGTCCCCACGCTGCCGTCGCTTTCCTGGGGGCACAAGGCACAGGGGCCCCCTCCGCGTGCTGATTCTCACCCCGCCGCACCCCGCTTTGTGTCTCCGCAGCTGCTGTGAACCCGTGCACCTCCCCGCGGGTGCCCCAGGCCGCCCCCATGGACCTGCGCATCGGGCAGCGCGTCGTCAAGCCCGGCTCCGACACCGCCCTGCTGGCCCTGAAGCACACGCAGCAGCTGCAGCACCAGCTCTTCCTCGCCAGCCTGCACCAGCAGCAAGTGGAGCAGCTCGCCCACCAGCACGTGAGGGTACGGGCGGAACGGATGCTTCCAAAAATCCCTTTTTTCCCCCCCAAAAAAAACCCGTGCAGCTTGGGGTGGCGCTGCGTGCGTGCCGGCAGTGCCCAGCCTCCAGGCTGGCCTTGCCTGGGCTCCCATCTCTGACGCCTTAACCACCAGCTAAGTAAGAGGCTGGAAATCCCAACCCCGAAATAATCTTCCCAGGTCAATTCTTTCCTTCCCATGAGCTGGAGAGCCTGCGGCGCTCCTCAGCCATCCCGGAGGCCGCGCTGATGCGAGGAGGCCGGTTAGGGAGGCAGGTTGGGGGGGGAGTTTGTGTGTTCCAGTCCAAACTTCAGCCCTGCCAAGGGCAGCAGGAGGCTGGGGCCTCCCGGGACGCGTGGAGCGGGGAAGTGTTTGCAGCCGCACGCCGTGTGTGCCGAGAGAGGAGCCAGCGCGGCTGGACAGGATGCCTGGTGTCTGTGATCTGCCACTCGTCTTGGCCACCGCTGCCTCGCTGCCCTAAAGGCACGGCTTACTCACTCCGCCAGCTAATTGGCTTTTCTGGGAAGCCTTCGCCGAAATCCTCTCGTGTCACCCAGAATAGCGCCCTTCCCTGGCACGGCGTCTGCTGCCAGGCTCTGCATTGTCACAAGGTTTTGTAAGGTTTAGGCTGGGTGCCTCCTCTGGAGCCCGATGCTTCCACCTTCAGGGCCACAGCAGGTTTTTGGGGCCACGGCCAGGCAAGTTGTGACCATCTCCTAGCGTGGAGATCAAGCCCTGTCCTTGTGGCTCCTCGAGTCCAGCTGGGATTTACATCATTGCACGTTTGTCCCGTTGCTGCCTGTCCTTTTTCCAGGCTCCGTAGAACCTGGCTCCATCTCTAATCCCCTTCTCTTGCACCCTGCGTGCTGCAGACTCTGCTGAATCCTGCAGCAGCTGTAAAACCACCTTGCTGTGAGCCCCTGGACCACCAGGGCCCTCTCCTACATCCTGCCACGTCCAAGAGCTGGAAGCGTCTGCCCCTGAGCGCCAGCCCCACCGGTCCCACTAACCCTGGCTGGGAGCTTTGGGGGATTCCCTGGGGCTTTCGGGGGGACGCTGAGCATCGGCTTGGTCCACACGAGGGAGGTTGGAGGTGGTGATGCTGCTACGGCTGCCAGGTGCTTAGAGGCTTTCGTGCAGATGTGATGCTTTCATCCATGTGAGATGTGATAAGCTGCAGAAAACAGAGACACAAACTTCTAAGATTAGTGTATATTTTTTCTATTTTGTTTGTTTTTTTTCCCCTTGTTAGTCAACTATGATTTTTTTTTTAGCTGTATTACAACGTGCCCCAGCTACAGATATGTCAAAACAGGCAGCAAGCTGAAACAAACTGGTCTGAGTTTTGCAGTGTCCCTGGGGAGAGCATCTCTGGAGACAAAGATGCGTCCGGTTCGCTGTGATGAAACAACTTTAACGCGTCCTTGTCAGCCCAGGCTGCCCACCAGGTTTCCAAAAATGACAACGGATCGTTTCAGAGATGCTCCTCGGGTGCTGTATAGGGTGAGGTCAGGGTCCTGTGGTGCTGACGGTGCCCTCTTCTCCCCCAGGTGACCATGGAGTCCCCGCACCGCGAGGCAGAGCCCGGGCAGCAGGAGCAGGAGCTGCGGCAGATCCTCAATAAGGACAAGAGCAAACGAAGTAAGAGCCTCGGTGTTTTCTGGCGTGTGGCATCAGGGGCTGCGTCTCTGCCCGAGGAGCCGTGTCCCCAAAACCAGGGGGATCACAGGGAGCGAGGTCAGGGCGGCTTCTGGCAGGGTCTCAGCAGGCAGTTCTGCCCTTCTCCAGGTCGTGCTCTGCCTGCTCTTGGTGTGAGCGTTTCCATCCTCTGCATCAAACAGCCGTGTGCTGTGCCTGCCCGGGGCCAGGAGAAGAGGCTGGGGAAGTCACAGAATCCCCCAATGTCAGGGACTGGAAGGGACCCTAAAAGATCACCCGGCCCAGTCCCCCTGCCGGAGCAGGGACACCCGGATCGGGTCACGCAGGAACGCCTCCGGGCGGGTTTTGGGTGACTCAAGAGAAGGAGACCCCGCAGCCCCCCCGGGCAGCCTGTTCCGTGCTCTGCCACCCTCCCCGTGCGCAAGTTTGGTCTCATTTTTGAGCGGAACCTCCTGTGTCCCAGCTTGCACCCGCTGCCCCTTGTCCTGTCGCCGGGTGTCACCGAGCAGAGCCTGGCCCCGTCCTCCCGCCGCTCGCCCTTCCCATAATTATAAACGTTAACGAGGTCGCCCCTCAGCCTCCTCTCCTCCGAGCCTTAGAGCCCCAGCTCCCTCAGCCTCTCCTCCCTTAATGCTCCGCTCCCTTCATCATCCTCGGGGCTCTGCGCTGGGCTCTCTCAAGCCCCGTTCCTTCTGAGCAGCAGGCTGCACCCGGCAGCTGGCAAGTGACTTCTTGGGGACACCCTGGCCGGTGCGTGTCCCTCCTAGTGATGCCAACCAGGCGGTGGCAACGGATCCCTGCTTTAAATGTCGCATCGTGCCCAGCAGCCGCTGCAGCCTGTGCTTGCGCTGCCCCGTGCGCTGGGCAGGGCAGGAATTTGGCCCCGGAGCTGGCAAGCCCCAGGCTGGAGCAGGGTGGTGATGGGGAGAGGTTTTGGGGTGCCGGGCAGGAAGGTTTGCACCACGCAGGAAAGCAAACCCCCGTCCTGCCGCGATCTCCCTGCGCCATCTAGTGCCCGCTGCTGCAGGAGCTCGCGGGAACTCTGAGCTTTTGGAGGTGCAGAGCCCTTCTTCACATCCTTCTTCACATTCAGGTGCAGCCGTTCCCGGTGTCCGTGAGCCTGCTGCCTTGAGTCTGAGCTCTCTCAGGGCGCCGATGCTTTCCCCTTGTCATCCCTGAGCTCCTGTTCGTGTCTGCAGGACGTGGGCTGCTCTTCCCCAGGGGTTGGCGGGGCCGGTTGGGGTGCAGCGGACGCGGTGCCTGCCCTTTCGGGGCCGTGCCCGAGCAAATGCAGCTCCCGCAGACGTAGGCAGCGCTGCTCAGCTGCCCACACGGGGCTTCCTTGTGCAAGCCGGGAGTTAATTGTAGAAATTAATACGTAAGCTGTGCTTGGAGGTGCTGAGCAGCACCACGGAGGCGTGGAGCATCCCTCGCGCAGCCGCCCAGCGCGCTCGCTGGAGCGAACAGCTGAGGATGTGGCATGGGTCAGACAGGGGAATGGGCCCTGGGCTGAGGCAGGGAAACCACGGGAGGCTCCTGGCAGCTGGGGGCAGCTCGCTGCAGCAGTCAGACCGCGGCCTGGGGGTGTTCTGCCACTGCCACGGTGCCACGTGCTGAACGTGGGGCGCTGCTGCCGCCTGCCAGCAGACCGTGGTGAGTCTCGCGTCAGGTGCTCTTCTGGAAGAGCGCAGCTCCGCCGGGAGGTTCAGGAGCCTCAAAGCCTTCCCTGAGCTGCCTGCGCTTTCTTTTTCTTGCTGCCTCTCGTTCTCTCCTGTTTTGGAGGTAAGAGCAGGGAGCTGGGGTGCGGGATGGGCAGAGCCGTGTGCTGGAAATCAGCTGGAAATCTTCGACGTGTGACAGGCTCGGACAGCCCCAGGGCACGGTGCTCTGGAGAGGCTTCAGAGGGATCCCGTGCACCCGTGGGAGGCTTGTCGCTGCTGTACGAGCCGTGCTGTGCCTTCCTCATTCCGTGGGTGTCAGCTCCTACCTGCTCTGGCTTGGCTGCAGCAGGCAGATCCTGAGCTGAGGCTCGCCCCTGATGCTCTGCCTCTCAGCTGCTGGCGCTCAGTGAGGTTAGCAGCTTCAGCAGCTTCAAGTTCACCATCTGGGAGACTCTGGTTGTCCTTCTCTGCCTCTCCTTGCGCCCACCTTGATCTGAGACCCGTGCCAAGCATCTCTGCAGGGCTTTCTCGGTGTCTGTGTGCTCGTAGGGGCTCTCCAGCCACCTTCTATTGTCTCGTGCAGCCATGGGGAGCCACAGGGCCATGCTCTGAGGGTCCTGTGGGATGCTCTGTGTCGGCTCTCAGCCCACAGTGGTCACTGCCCCCCTCTCTGCAGGTGCTGTGGCCAGCACAGTGGTGAAGCAGAAACTGGCGGAGGTCATCCTGAAGAAGCAGCAGGCAGCAGCTTTGGAAAGGACCAGCAACCCCAACCCTTCAGCCATGCCGTACAGGTAAAAGAAGGGCATGCTTTCAATCTGTTTGACCCACCTGGAGCAGGGCAGCTGCTCAGGACCCTGAATACATTTTTGGTGGTGGGTTTGGATAAGTCACGGCATTGCTAATCATGGCTGCGAGGAGGGAAGATCCTCTAACAAGGCTGCTTCTCCCTGCAGGTCTTTGGAGCCTCTGGATCCCGAGGGCCCTTCCCCTCCTGTACTCAGCACCTTCCTGCCCCCGGTCCCTAGCACTTCGCTTGACCCCCCGGAGCATTTTCCGCTGCGGAAGACAGGTGAGGCTGGGGGCCAGCACCATCTCCCCCCGCTGCGATGCCGCTGAGCCCACTTGCAGGGGACGGCAGGAGCCAAGAAGTGGGGTGGCCTGGCCCCACCAAGCTGTTCCAGCTTTCCCCCACCCGTGGTGGGGCCGGGACTCACCACCTTGTCCTCGGCAGCGTCCGAGCCCAACCTGAAGGTGCGTTGCAAGCCCAGGAAGTGTCTGGACCGACGCAAGAACCCCCTGACGCGGAAGGAGAGCGCGCCCCCCTCGTTGAAGAGGAGGCCGCCCGAGGCGATCGGTGAGGATTTCGTCTGCGTGGGGATAGCTCGGCTGTTTGGGGAGGTCGGGGCCAGGCTGGAGCTGCCCGGGACCCTGTGCGATGCCTGCTTTGGGTTTCAGAGGGGGAATTTCACATCGCAGGGGCTCAGCACGTTATCGGTGCCCTTCTGGCCACCGGGAGTTTTGGCTCTAGGAGGGCAGTGGGGAGTTGTTGGAGGGAGGGCGAGCTTTACGGGGCTGGGGCTGTGCAGTTCTCCTCTGTGTACAGGTGCCCATTTTCCCCACTTCTCTTCCCGGCACAGATTCCTCCCCGAGCAGCAGCAGCACCCCCGTGTCCGGCTGCAGCTCTCCCAACGACAGCCTCCCCGCCGAGCACGGAGCCCTCCCCGCTGCCTCCGGCATGGCCCACGAGGTGAGCTCCTCAGCTTCCTGAGCCCGGCCTTCGCCTCCCCGCTCTCCCGCTGCCATCCTAGGCTCAGGATCAGCTAGCATCCCCCCCAGGCACTCCAATCCTGCACCAAGCTGCCCTTAGCCCGGTTGCCCCAGCACGGTGGGACCCTCTGCCCGACCCAGTGACACGCTGCCCCCCTCTGCGGTGTGCACCGGTGCTCTCCTAGTGCATGCGCTGCCCCTGGTGCCCCCGGCCCCGGGTGTTCCCCCAGTATCTGGGACTTGGCCACCCCCTTCTGCTGCCCCGTGCTGAGCCCTGCCCTCGCCAGAGCAGGAGACTGACGGACTGTGTTTGGTGCAGGCGCCCCTGGCCCAGCGCCTGATGCTGCAGGAGAGCTCCCTGGCCCAGTTTGCCTTGCAGAGCGCAGCCTCCCTTCCGGCCATCACGCTGGGATTGCCGGCCACCACTAGCGCCAGGGTAGGTAGCCAGTTTGTAGGAACCCCCAAGGCCTTGGGCAGAGGGTCCCCGCAGGGCAGGGGAAGCCCTTTTTTTTTGGGGAGGGTATGGGGTTCCTGGGCAAATGCCAGCCGTACACCGGCTCTGAGTAGTCGCAGAGGCTGCCCGTGGGTATGGGGAAGATGTGCCGTGTCCTGGCGGGTTGCTAATCCAGCCTTCCTCCTCTCCGCAGGGAGACGCCGATCGCCGCCCCCTCTCTGGCCTGGCCCACCGGGTGCCCGTGCTGAACGGGCCCGTCCTCGCAGGCACGCACTCGCCCATGTTCATACCAGCTGGCTTGGAGCAGCACGAGGCCGGGAGCCCCTTGTCCCCTCGGCTGCAGCCCGTCATCATCCTCGAGCCCTCGGTCACCCACGCTCCGCTTGTGGCTGGTAAGTGTCAAGCTTGGGGCAGGCACTGGGGCTGGCAGCACGGTGCGGAGCCTTGCTCGGGGTACAAGTTTCTGGTTTCCCGTTATTCCTCCATGAGCTGCAGCTGAGGAGATAGAAGGTGTTGATCTTGCGAGGGCAAAGCCGCCCCTAACCTCTCCCTCCTCTCCCTGCAGTGCCAGGGCTGGGAACGGTCCCCTTCTCCTTCGCCCCCTCGCTCATCTCCGCAGAGCGCCTGTCGCTCCCGGGCCACCACAAGCCGCTGGGCAGGACCCGCTCGGAGCCCCTGCCCCAGAACCCCAAGGCCATCCAGCAGCAGCTGGTGTACCAGCAGCATCACACCCAGTTCCTGGAGAGGCTCAAGCAGCAGACGCATCTGGGCAAGGTAAGGCCCGGAGCTCCAGCCTGGGGGCGTGCGGGAGGTGCTGGGCAGAAGGGTGCTGGCAGGGTGCAGGATCGCAGCGAGGATTTCCCTGCCCAGGCTCAGGAGCTGAGGGTATCTGTTCGGCTTCGTGGGCTCCCACGGCCATCGTGCTCCTGCCTGGGGGTGCCCCGTGACCTCCTCAGCCTGTCCCTTGCCACCTCTCCTTGCTGACTTGTGCCCCCCTCGGCTGCAGCGCATGGCCAAAACCAGCGAGAAGCCCCGGCTGCGGCAGATTCCCTCCTCGGAGGACATGGAAGCAGAAGGGACGGAGACGGGGGCTGAGGGCGGCGACCAGGCGAGGGCACGCGTGGAGCCTGCGCGGCCGGGGAGCAGCGGGAAGGAGCCCGAGAGGACGCAGAAGCTGCTGCAGCCTCAGGAGGAGCTCGTCCTCCAGCAGGTAGGCGAGGGCTGGCTGGGATGGGGGAGCCCTGGGCAGGGGTGTGCGGGCTGCCAGGCGAGAAGAAGTGGGATTCCCAGCCTTGTCTCTCTCTCCCCAGTCACGGTTTGTGCTCTTTGAGCATTAATCCTGCGTTCAGGGCGACTGGGGTGTGAGCAGGCGTTGGTTTTAAAGTTGTTTGGTTATTTTTCATAGCTCTCACTGTGCTTTTCCGAAACCCAGGGCTTCCCTGGCCCTCGCCCTGTGGATTTTTAGCCTCCAAAAGTTGCACTTTCCCCGTGGCTGACACACAGCAGTCTCAGGTCACTGTGGAGCTGTGCCTGTGTAGTCCTGCAGTCCCTCTGCCTGCTACGCTGCCTTTTTCCAGGCCAGATTTGCGGTTTGCTCTGAGATTGCTGCTGGTGCTGCAGCGCAGGGGTGTGCAGGCAGCGTGCAGAGATCAAACCCCGAGAGCTGGCTTCGGAAAGGCATGCCCGTGCGGGTAGGGATGCAGGCACTGTGATCCAGGGGCAGTTTGCTAGGACAGGCCGCGCGCTTCAGCCACCCGTGGTGCAAGCAGGGCTGGGCATCGTCCCCAGATCGCTGGGCGTTGTCCCCAAGCTGCTGGGCACCATCTGCAAACTGCTGCACCTTGCAGCAGGGCTGCCCAGCACTGCGGGGCTGAGCCAGCAGAGAGCAGCAGATGCTGCTTTACGCGTCCCAGCTCCTACAAACCAGCTCCGAGCCCCCCAGCGTGGAGGGGGCTGTCGCATCCAGACCCTCCAGAGACCGAGGCTCCTTCCTGGGAAAGCATCCCGGCCCCGGGTGGTGCCGTGCTCACTGTCACCTCTCTCCATCAGGCGTATCTCTGGGACCCCTACCAGCGCATGCAGCACCAGCTCCTCAAGAGGCAGCCTCTGGCCGACCCCCCCATGGTTCCGACCGTCCTCGCGGGGCACAGGCCCCTCTCCAGGGCCCAGTCATCTCCTGCCACCGCGACCATCTCCCTCCCTGCCCAGGACACGGCCTCCAAGACGCTCTCCCTGCCCGTGCAGGAGCAGCCGACCAAGCCACACTTCACGACAGGTAGGGCACGGCCCCTCGGGGGGCACGGGGTGCAGGCTGTCCCAGCTGGAGCAGCAGCAGGGGCTGGGAACAGGAGGTGGGGATGCTCAGGGGCACCTGTGTGTCCGTCCCAATCGTTCCTGGACCCCAGAATTCCTGGGAATACCCTGGCTGGCTGCAGAAAGAGCAGAGCAAGCCGTCCCTTCTCCTTATCTAAGGTACCTTTCCAAGCAGGACTTGCCATCCTGGTCTGTTACGAGGAATCAGCTCAGCTCTCCTAGGTATCCAAGGCAGGATGTGCTTCAAACATCTCGGAGCAGAGGCTCCCGTGGTTCGAGGAATGTGTTACAGTCAAACTAAATAGTTAAGGGTGTTTGGGGTGCCAACCAGCAGCCCTAGCCCCCGAAAAGGAGCAGAATTTGGGTTGGCAGCATCGAAGCTTGGCTGTCCGGTCCAGTCTCAGGCCAGCAGCTCTCCTTGGGCGTTATTGCAGGGCTGGTTTACGACTCAGTGATGCTCAAGCACCAGTGCTCCTGTGGAGACAACAGCAACCACCCGGAGCACGCGGGCAGGATTCAGAGCATCTGGTCCCGGCTGCAGGAGCGGGGGCTGCGCAGCCAGTGCGAGGTGAGCGGCCGGGGAGAGGATGCTGGTATCAGCTAACGGCGCGGTAGGGTGCCCTGCTCCCACCTCCATCCCTGTTGTTCCCAGAGCTTCTCAGCTTGTTTTCCACCACTAGCCAGGCGGCAAAGCTCTTGGGAGAGGGCTTGTACTTGGTTGGTGCTGGCAGTGCCAAATTGGAGCGCCTTGGTCTGAGCGTCCCTGGTGCCAGGTGGCAGCTTGCTGTGTTGGAAGGCGGGTGTAATCCCTGCTGAAGCAGGGCTGAGGGGTTTTGCCAGCTCGGGGGGACATCAGTGTCAGTTCCAGCCTGTTAGAAACCTTGTCCTGGTCTAGCTGAGCCGACTCTGGTCCATACAAGGCTCTACAACTGTAGGAAAATAGTGCTGGCATTCCCTACCCCATCCTCTCCTGGCCACCCGTTGGGCTGGCGCGCCTGGGTGGGGGAACCTGCGTCTCCTGTCCCGGAGCACCTCGGTCACAGCCCGTCTGCCGCAGTGTCTGCGGGGACGCAAGGCCACCCTGGAGGAGCTGCAGTGCGTCCACACCGAGCGCCACGTCTTCCTCTACGGCACCAATCCCCTCAACCGCCTGAAACTGGACAACGGGAAGCTGGCAGGTGAGCCCCCATCCGCACCCGTCGGTGCCCCCGTGCCATGCGCCCTGGCCCGTGCCGGTCCCCAGCTTTGTGGCTGTGAAGTCCTCATTGTCCCCTCCCCGCAGGGATCCTGTCGCAGCGGATGTTCGTCATGCTGCCCTGCGGAGGGGTGGGGGTAAGTCCTTGTTCCCTGTTCGGGGCATTTTTGGATGGGGGTTGTTTATTTCTTCTGTCCCCACCAAGGGCCTCTCATGGGCTCGAGTGGGGAAGGAGCTCCCAGAGCCATTGGGCTGTGCTCAGTCCCCATCCCTGCGTGTCTGTGGGGTGTCCGAGGGAGCTCGGAGCCTGGAGATGACCAAGGGTTGAGGCTGTGTCTGTCCGGAGCCTCCCTGCAGGAAGATTTAGCTCAGCCCAGGCAGCAGCAGCCTAAATGTGGAGCCGTGGGTGGGCACAGCAAAGCGTCCTCTCCTTGTGTCACCGGCATGGGAGCAAGACACTGTAGCAGGGCTCCCCCCTGTCCCCGGGATGGTCTTGAATATCCCACCCTTGAAACAGGCCTTTTGAAGCCCCTTCCTCCAGGGCGCCCAGCCACCAAAAGCCCCTCACGGCCTTGTCTAAGAGCCGGGGGCGTTAGGAGGGAGCGAGCTGCTGGGACGGGTGGGAGCCGTGCCCGGGGTCCCAGCAGGACAGCCAGAGCAAGCCGTGGCTTCCATCCAGGGTGCGAGCGGTGGCGTGGGGACAGCAGCTTGCCAGTTCTCTCCAGACACTTCCGTGGCCTCTCCTCTCACAGCTTGCTGCCCTGGTTTCTCTCCATTCACTGCGGTCTTCTTTCTTCCTCTCCCCCTGTCTCTGTCCTCCTCTTTCTCTCTCTCTCTCTCTCTCTCTCTCTTTCAGGAAGGGTCTCACTCCATGCCTTCCTGCTGCCTCTTCTGGTTCTTCTCCTCCCCTTGCCCCTGCTGCTGGGCACCAGCTCTTCTCAGCCCCGTTCGCATCCACTTTCCCTGCTCTGCCTCCCTCCCTGCCCTCCTCCTGTCCTGCCTGAAGGCGGGGGGGCTGGAGCTGCCCCCTCTGCGGGCAGAGGGGAGCCCTTGAGTCGCACACATGGAGTTGATCAGAAGAGACTCAAGTTTTCCGGCTCTGGCTCGGCCCTTGACGTGATCCTGATCAAACCAAGATGTTTGGTTAAACAATAAAATAAGATAAAGAAGGTAACGAGCGTTTTCTCAGTCACTCCTTCCAGCCCCCGGGTGCAGGGGGAGATGCTCTGTGCGGAGCTTGGATGGGACTGGGGTCTGCAGAGGAGCTGCCACCCCCGGCCAGTGGCACCAGGGAGCCACCGTGGAGCTGGGGAACTTGTCCCGTGGCTTGCGAGGTGGCCTCGGTTCCACAATGCCTGGGACTTCAGCCCCTGGCCCGAGCAGGGTGGCTGGCAGAGAGCGTGGGTTCCCCAGCCGAGGCATCGTCCGTGAGTGCCCTGTCCCTCTCCCTGTCCCCGTCTGAGTGTTCCCTTGCTTGCAGGTGGACAGCGATACCATCTGGAACGAGCTGCACTCCTCCAACGCAGCCCGCTGGGCCGCGGGCAGCGTCACCGAGCTGGCCTTCAAGGTGGCCACCAGGGAGCTGAAGGTAGGTGGCCTCACACAGAGGGCCGGGGGGCTCACCAAGCCCCCTCGTGCCCCTGCTGGAGGCCCGTCTGGCCGGGGTGGGGTGCTGGGGGCAGCGGTGATGATCTCCTTGTGTTTGTTTCATCCCCAGAACGGTTTCGCTGTGGTGAGGCCGCCCGGACATCACGCGGATCCATCCACTGCAATGTGAGGGTCCCTTCTCAAGGAGCAGGGGGTTTGGGCGGCCCCAAAATCCCGGTCCCTTTAGAGCTTGGACAGCCTTGGTGTGAAATCACTGCTCCAGATGAATTGCCCCGGGACCCTGCTGTATCCAGGGAGAGGGGAGGGACAGCCCACCCGTTGGTGCTGGGAGGGAAGGGTGCTCGGGGGGCCCTGGGGGTTGACCAGCTCCCTCTTCGCAGGGGGTTCTGCTTCTTCAACTCGGTGGCCATCGCCGCCAGGCAGCTGCAGCAGAAAGGGAAACTCAGCAAGATCCTCATTGTGGACTGGGTGAGTTGCTCCCGGCCCCCAGCACGTCCCCGTTCCTCCCCAGGATGTCCCAGCTCTGGTTTGGAGCTGGACCTGGGAGCAGAGAAACCTCCTCCTCGGGGTCTGGCTGCAGGAGTGTGGCAGAAACCCCTCCCCAGGACCAGATCTGGGGACAGGGAGCAGGGATCCACGTGCTTTTAGCTCCGTTCAGCTCCTGGGCCACCCTTGAGGCTATTTAGAAGAGCGCTCTCCCAACTCCTTTCTCCCTCTAGGATGTTCACCATGGCAATGGGACCCAGCAGGTCTTCTACAGGGACCCCGACGTTCTCTACATCTCTTTGCACCGTCACGATGATGGAAACTTCTTCCCCGGCAGCGGGGCCGCCGACGAGGTGAGAAGCACGGGCAGGCCCCAGGGGCCGTGCACCTCTTTGTGGGGGCAGCCGCTTGATTTAGGGCTTATTGCAGGGCTGGGGTCTCCTGGGGCATGGGGTTTGAAGCGTGGGGCTGCCTGTCCCTTGCTTGGAGCTGGGCAGTGGTGGAGCCTGGTCAGGGCACTGCCCCAGCACCCCTGCAGGGCCACATCCTGCCCCTCACCGTCATCCTTGCTCACTCACAGGTTGGTGCTGGCCCTGGGGAGGGATTTAACGTCAACGTAGCCTGGACTGGAGGGCTCGACCCCCCCATGGGTGACCCTGAGTATCTGGCAGCTTTCAGGTACTGCTCCTTGTGGTCCCCTGCGTTTCCCTTGGCTTCGGGCTGAGCCGGCGCTTAACATCTAACGTTATTTGGTTTTATTTTTCAACCTGACAGGACGGTGGTGATGCCGATTGCACATGAATTCTCCCCCGATGTGGTGCTGGTGTCGGCTGGCTTCGACGCGGCCGACGGCCACCCGCCACCCCTGGGCGGCTACAAAGTCTCTGCTAAATGTAAGGAGGTGGAAGCAGCTCCGTGGGCTCCGAGCGGGCTCTTCCTGCTGGGCTCGGGGGCTGGCAGCTCTCCAGGGAGCGGGGGATGAGCCCCGGGTTGTAGGGGCACAGCGGGGAGGGCCACGATGCCGGTATTTTGGGCGCAGGGGGCTGACGGCATGCCCCCTTTGGGCTTCCTCCGCAGGCTTTGGCTACATGACGAAGCAGCTGATGAGCCTGGCTGGGGGAGCCATCGTCCTCGCGCTGGAAGGCGGCCACGACCTCACGGCCATCTGCGATGCGTCCGAGGCCTGCGTGTCAGCCTTGCTGGGCAACGAGGTGAGAGCCGGGGCTGGACGGGGTCCGATTGCGCTCCCAGTCCTGTGGTCAGGACCCGATGGGTGCACTGGGAGCCACGGGAGCAGGGTGGGACCCCTACAAGGCAAAGCTTGGTGCAGGTTGTGGCTGTGCGGCCGCAAACCAAGCTGTGGGCACAGCTCCTTCCCCCTGACCCCCTCATCTCGTCCCTTGGCAGCTGGATCCTCTCCCAGAAGAAAGCATGCGGCAGAAACCCAACGCCAACGCCGTGCGCTCCTTGGAGGCGGTGATCCAGGTCCAGAGTGAGTGTCCGGAGGGAGGACGAGTTAGCAGGGATGGCCCAAGCGTCGGCTTTTCCTCCCCTGTCCAGTAAAGACCTCCCAGGGGATGCTTCATGAAGGACCCTGGGGGAGCCCTCCATCCTCCTCCCCACAGGAGGGTGATGCCCCATGCGTGCACTGGCAAGGGAAGCCCGGAGACCCCCATGCCAGCCCCTTCCCTGACGTTTGCTTCTCCCGCAGGTAAATACTGGGTGGCCGTGCAGCGCTTTGCCTCCAAGCTGGGCTGCTCCTTCCTGGAGGCGCAGCACCACGAGGCAGAAGAGGTGGAGACCGTCACAGCCTTGGCCTCCCTCTCGGTGGCCGTGATGGTGGAGAAGAGGTGATGCTCTTCGTTGCTCCGGGGACGTGCGGGTGCCCCTCGTGTGCCACCAGGCCCTGAGCCTTGGTGTCATGGGGGTGGCGGCAGGGCGTTGGTGTCCCACAGCCCAGCGAGCTGCTGGGAGCTCAGGGCAGAGCCGGCTTTGAATGGGTCTCAGGGGGTGGGAGATGGAAATCGTGACCGTTCTCCACACCTGGAGCTCAGGTCCTGTAACCCTCAGGTCCCTGGCAGCAGGACCCGGTGCTGGGCTTGCCAGGCACCCCCTCAATCAGAAAGAGAGCGTCGTGCTGCGGAGGGGAAGAGCAGGTCTCCTCATCTCACGTGCCAAATTTCTCCGTTTCAGGCCCCAGGACGAGCCGATGGAGGAAGAGGAGCCCATGAACCAGTGATGAGCGGTGATGTTCTCTGCTCCCCTGCTTCCAGGACGTGGCTGGACTCTCCTGAGCCCAGCGCTCGCTCTTCGCTCCTGGCTTCCCGTTTGCCACGTCATTCTCACTCCCCGAGCCACGGTCCTGAACCGGCCTGGACCTTTGGCTGCCGCCTCTGCAGGGCTCCCAGAAAGGATGCTCCCACAGCCCCGCGGGAGACGTCCTCCCGCTGGGGACAGGTGGAAAACCACAACCTCCCTCTGCACGGCGCCGCCTTGCACACCTAGACCGTGCCTGCAATCAGTCCCCAACCTTCAGGACCTGAAACCCCTCTTGGGGACACGCGAGAGGCCACCGCCCCTGCCCTTCTCCTGGGATCTTCCTCACCTTTGGAGAAGGGGGTGGGTGTTGGGATGGATGCTGTGGTCATGCTGCGGCTGGTTGGAGCCGCCGTCGGGACTGCACCCAGAGCTCCTTCCAGCCAGCCATCCCATGGAGAAACAGCCCCGTGTCTTGCTCGAGAGGGACAGGCTCCCCGTGTCTTCTCTGAGAGGGATTCCCGGCCTTCTCCACGTCCTCCCCTTCCTCTCTGGTAGAGCACGACGCAGGAGCGAGCGTGACAGTGACAGGGGCTGCGACCTCGCTCTGCACGAGGAGGGGTTGGAAGGCGACGGCTGCTGCGCCACTTGCCTTGCGCTTGGGGAAGAGCAAGGGCTGGAGGGGCTGCAGCACCCAGGATCGCACCCGTGGGACATCCTAACCACTAACCAGAGCGCGACCCCTCTGGTGCTGGGGCTCTGATTTGCACTATATACATATGAGATGTGCTAATGTGAACCTTACGTACTCTTCTTTCCATGGGAATTTCGGGAACAAACACCTCGTCATGGGGATGTTACCAAGGTGCCTTGAGCCCTTTCCAGCAGCCCGCCGCCCTGTGTCACTGCAGACCCCGGCTGTCTTCCAGCCACCCCCCCCGGAGCGGGGGGCACCCGGTGCCCACCCTCCCCGTGGCTGCACCCCCAGCTCCCCCTGCACCCCCCTGGGCTCCTCCGTCTGAGATCGAGTCCTCGTCACCCGCTGCTTGGTGCTCAGCTCCCCAGGGATGCCTCAAGCCCCAGTGCCTGTCCCCTTCCAGGTTATCTTGGGGTGACAGAGGTGGGGTCATCCCTCACCCCCCAAAAATGATGTCTCCATCTGAATTCTCCTTCCCATCTCGTCCTGCAACAGGGCCTCGTGGCTCCTCACCCCGAGAGCCTCGTCCTTCCCTGGGGCCCAGGGGTTGCTCCGCAAGGACGGGTCCCCGCTCGGGCTCGGCTGTCACAGCGCAGGGGGCTTTGGGGATGGATGTGGTGCTGAGCTCAGGGGGTGGCCAGGCTCCATCTGCAGGCACAGGGAGGAGATTTTGTAAAAAAAAAAAAAAAAAAAAAAAAAAAAAATTACGAAACGAAAACAAAAAACTTGGAAAAATAAACATTTCTGTGTCTCAAACTGCCCAGAGCTGGGGTCCAGCAGTGCCAGCCCGTGGCACAGAGGGTGGGATGGGGTTTGAGGATGTGGGGAGAAGCCATCGTGGCACTGCCCGTACCCCCCCCCCCAGTGCTGCAGCCCCTGACGGCCTCCCCCCTTGCTGCTGGGGCTCTGCCCGCACCATGGGCACCCTCCGTGGCAGCCTCGTGCTGTGCACCTCGCCTCGCTGGGGTTGCAAAGCGCCCCCAAACCTCTCTCCGGAGCCTGGCACGGTGGGTGCTGCCCCTCCATCCCGTCAATCTCCCCACCGGGGTGGGCTGTGGGGTGGTGGGGAGGACCCGCTGCTTCTCCAGCCTTGGGACATGTCAGCGTGTCCCTGAGCTGGGGCTGGTGCTGCCACCCCAAACCGACCCCGGGGCAGCCGCCACAGCCCCTCACTGCCCCCCTGTCCCCTCGGCTGAGCCGAGCACCCTGGGGACACGCTGCAGCCCCTCCGGCTGCATCCATCCCCTTCCCAGCTCCGTCCCAGCCACGTCCCCCTTTTCTCCCCTTGGGTCCCAGTCGGATTTGTGCCACGCGGGGTGAAACAGGCCATGGTTGCACCCGACAGTGAATTTCGGCCGGGCTTTTCCCCAACCTCGGCAGTGGGGGCACCTTTGTACCCCAGGAGAAAGCTGCGGGTGAGCTCAGCCGTGCGCACCAGCACTGCCCCGAAAGCAAAGCGATGTGCCCCAAAAAGACAGCTGCTTTGCTCCCTTCTAAACTTCGTCAGCCACCCATTTAAGATTTTCAGCTTCCCTTTGGTTTCAGGGGCAAGAAACCGAATGGGGAAAAGCAAGAAAAAAGTTCATGAATTCAAAAACTCGACCTTCCTAGGTGCCAGCACCCAGCTGGGAACTCCTGGCCTGGGATCCGTAACCCCCAAATCCTTCATCCCGTGCACCCCTCTTGGTAGGGTCACCCCAAGCTGAAGCCGAAATCCTCTGCATTTGCTGCCTTGCAGCTGATGTGATGCCGAACACCCCAGACTGAACAAATTACCCGAGGTAAGTCCGCAGCTGAGCCTCTTGGGGAACATCGCAGCGATCACAAACGAGATGCAGCGAGGCCGGCTGCTTCTCCTAAAGCTGGTCCTAGGGACACCGGGCTTGCAGGCGGGGCTGGAGTCAGAAACCCCCAAATTAGCACTTTTTTGCATAGCAAACTCACGCTTTCTTGGCACGGGCCCCTCTCCCCGTGGGACAGCACCGCCTCAGCCCATAAGCATCCCTTGCAGGGGAGCACGGAGGAGGTGATGGGGCAGCTCCTCGGCAATGTCACCTTTCAGTAGTTTTTTAAAAAGATATCAAACCCCCTTTTTATAACAAAATAAATAAATCAGGGTTGGAAGCCTGAGCCTCCACTGCGCAAAGAGGTATTTGCCTTTATTTTTAAAGCACGTTTTATTTTTTTTTTGAAAGAAAGTTTATATTTCTAGAGGTGGTCTCTTTTTTTTTTTTTTTTTTTTTCCACTTGCAAAATACTTCCTCTGATGTGGTTAATAAAACCATCCGCAACTGTATTTTTAATGGAATTTTTATTTTTTTAAGAGCGTTCAGATCTTTTCAAAGGCCGCGGTCAGCTCCCCGGAGCAGGGAATTCGCTCACGTTGTACATAAAGATTGAGGATTATATAGAAAAAAAAAGGTAATTTGAGCCTTGCTGTCGCCTGTCGTTGGGTTCTCTGGTGTGTAATAAAGAGTGATCACTAATTGAAACTCTTCCTGCCGTGGAGTCATTTAAAACACACATCTCCCTCATGGATTAATTTGGGTTGCACGCCTATTGCAGTCTCGCAGGGTGGTTGGTTGTTTTTTTCCCCGCTTTGCAATAATGAATGAAAGTGCTGGATTCTCTTCTTTTTTTTTTTTTTTTTGCTAAATGTGACCAAAACAGGCTGAGCACCGACGCGTGCAGGAGGGTGCAGGGGTGCGCACTCGTCTGTGCCCGCCTCGTGCTTCCGACAGCAGCATTTCCTTAGGGAACCAAAAGTTTTAAGCCTGGAAAACTGCCCCGGGACCTCGGTGTCCAGAAATGCCGGCTGCTCTCCATCGCTTAAGCGAAGCCGGTGCTTGTTCCAGCAGCTCCCTGCATCCAGGTGAGCGGGGGGGGGGGGGGGGGGGGGGGGGGCTGAAAAAAGGAAGCCGAGGGGCAGCTCAGGGCCTTTCAGTGTCCCTAAAGCATCGTCCTCCCCTGGTTTTGGGGTGTGCGGGGACCATATGCAGGCTGGCGCGAAGAAAACTCATCTGTCTCCTTACAAATAAATTGCTCTTTAGAGAGTTTTAGGCACAGCAGCCAGCCAGGCTGGTTCCAAGATGAAACCACCCGGCTCCTGGTTTGGATGCCAGCCCCAGGCACGGGGGGTGGGAAGGGGCTGGTGCCCGCCTTGCTGGGCGGCTGCTGTCACCATCGGGAGCGGGCGCTGGGTGCCCGGGAGGCACCACGAGTGCTGGTGGAGCCGTCGCGCTCCTGCATCCTGGGGATGCGGAGAAATGCAGGGCACGGGCAGCCCAAAAATCGCAGCCAGGTGATGCGAAAGCTGGCGGCAGCGGGGGCTGGCTCTGGTTGCTGGCTCCTCTGCGGGGATTTCGTGTTCCTGGACTTTCCCGGAGCCACAAGGGCTTGCGTGGGACACGCTGGGAAACGCACCCGCGCCTGATGCCGGGACTTGGCACGCCGGGAGCAAAGACGTGAGCATCGCGACAAATGGCAGCTTTTTCCCCAAATGCGCATCTCTGGGGGGACAGCGAGGCTGGGGAAGGGACGCAGGCGGACAGCTCGGCTCTCCACCTCTCTGTAGGGACAGCAGCCGCCCCATGACGCAGAGTCCCCTCTCCAACCCGGGGAGCGATGTGCTGTCCCCAGGGCGGGTGACGCCGGAGGGGACGTCGCGGAGCCACCGGGCGCCTGTGGCCGACGCCAGCCGGGAGCCAGGAGCAGGGCAAAGCTCCTGCGAGTGCAATCCTGCGATGAGAAACGGCTCCAGCGGGCCTTGAGGGAGCGGGCAGAGGCGAGGCGAGCTCATTCCTCCCCTGCTTTGCTTCCCACTTTTCTCCTTGCACAATCGCCGAGACCTTTAAGTCTCCAGAGAGGAGCTTGGAGAAGAATAAATCAACCCCCCCCACACCATGATTACCTCCGGCACCAGCTGAGATAATGCTGCCAGCTGCTGGGGAGCTGGGAAAGGGATGGATCCAGCACGAT
Organism: Cygnus olor; assembly: GCF_009769625.2. Lineage (NCBI taxonomy): Eukaryota > Metazoa > Chordata > Aves > Anseriformes > Anatidae > Cygnus > Cygnus olor. The sequence goes on from NC_049197.1 coordinate 1,165,732, forward strand.
GCTAGGCACCTGGGCTGCCCTCGGGGCTTGCAGGGGGGACAGAGCAGCCCCCAGCCAGGGGCAAAAATGCCCCCAAAGCATGAGGGGACCCACTGCTGTGAGCTGGAGGGTTATCATTGTAAAAATAGGTAGCCAAGAGCCTTGGGAGGTGGCCAGGGCTTGCAATGGGGTCCTCCAGGGTGTGCCCTCGCTTCCCACCCACCTTCCTAGCTCTCTGGGGGCTTTATTCCAATGCAGATCCTTGGGGACCGTGGTCTGAAAGGTCTGTGATGTGCACTGGGGTGGTGCAGGGCACAAGGGGTGATCAAAAATGCCGGCATCTGACGTGCACGGGACGGGGCTGCGGCGCTCCACGGGCGCATCTCCAGCAGCGCCCTCGGCGAGCCGTGCCCTGCCCGCTGGTCCACGAGCGTGCAGGTAAAAGTGGCATAAAAGGAAATGAAATGCAAAGCCCTTCTTGGCAACGCATCTCCTTCGTCCCCCTCAGATCCCAGGTGCATCGCCGTGACATTCGGGATGAAATACGGGCTCGTTTCAAAGGCATTCCTCGGGGCTAAGTGAACCCAGCTGAGAGCTGGCGAGTGGGGATCATAAACCGGCAGGCATCTTCATGCCGTGGAGGGCTGCCTCAGGAATTTTATCTCTTTTTTTTTTAATTTTAACTAATCCCGACTAGTGCTGAGAACCTGCCTTCCTGCAGTGGGGAGGGAGGCTGGGCGTTGGGTTCTTCCGTCTGTAATAGAAAAGTGGAAGCTAAACCTGGCTGAGAAAGGTCCTGCTCTGAGGTTATTGCAGGCTCTGCCCCATCAGGACACCCAGACGTGGCCAAGGTGAGACTGTGGCAAAGAATTTGGAGCCATCGGTGACTTTTATGTGAGCTCAGCCCTGCGGTTTGGGGGATATGACGCATCCTTCTTCTCCTCAGAGCACCAAAGCCAAAACCTTCAAGGCACCAAATGCCACTTTTTCTGTCTCTCCATTCCTTTATGGTAAACGCTGCATTGGCCCTGTGCTGGTGGGGGGGGTGGGAAAGAGCAGCCTTTGGAGGAAAATGGCCTCTGAACCCACTGCATGATCCCTGCCAGAGCAAGGAAAAAATTCCAGCTCCGGAGCCATCGGTGGGGCTGGCAGCGAAACGCTTCTGCCAGCTGGGGAGCTGCGTCTGGAGCAAACCCGGCACAGCCCAGAGAACAGCCCCAGGGCCCCCCGGCACAGCTCCTCGCTCAGATGGCGAGAGGCAGCTCCGCTGCACACATCTTGTCCCATCCCTTGGCTTCGCTTTTGTGCTTGATTACAACCTGGCAGCCGCTCAGGCAACGGCTGCAAGAGGAAACAGCCGCGGCACAGGCTGTTGCAGCAGCATCTGCACCACTGCAGCCTCCAGCAGCTCCCTGCCGTGGGTTTGGGCATGGAATTGCTTGTTTTGGGGCTCCACACGAGGCGGAGGCTGTTCCACCTGGTGCAGCCGCCTCGTCTCGTCTAATAGCACGGATGTGGGCTGACCCGTGCCAGCAGGACTTTGGGGCAGGGAGCAGCCCATACGCGTTTAATTTTCTCTCCCAGCCGCAGCCAGAGCACCCTGGGGCAATGTTTGTTCTGCAGTGAAGTCGTCCCCCAGCCCGACCCCGTGGTGCTGCTGCACTTGTCTCGGTGGGAAGCGTCCCTGCCTGTGTTGGGCAGCCAGAGCCCCATTTCCCCACGAAAAGCATCCTCCCGGAGCACGTGGCCGGGATTACGGCTGGTACCTAACCCAGCACTTGGCCCCGACGGGAAACAAAATCACCCCAGGCACAGATTTCCCAGGATTTGGGCAACTCATCGTCCCTTCTGGGAGCGCAAAACAAAAGTGAAAGCGAGGTGGTTCGGGCACAGCGCCAGGCTGGTGCTACCCCGGCCCCCGTGGTACCTTCCTGGAACAGATGCTGCTTTAAATGCATTTTCTGAATGGAGCTGAATATAGAAGGGAGTGCTCCCCGAGCGCCTTTGATACCCTGATGCATTAATACCGTGCGAGGAGACGTATTTATAAATAAAAGAAAATGAAACATCCACCCGACAAAGCAGACTCCAAGCAAGAGCAACAGTCCCCAAAGGGAAGATTTATCCAAGGTCTTTCAGGACAGACAATTAAGTGAGGGCAATGCGAGAAAGACAATAAATCCAGGGAGACAAATGAAGGGCAAAGAATATCACCCCTTACAACTCCGCCAGTCTTTCCCCCCCAGCAGTTTCTGCTTTCAGCCTCATTTTCTCCTCCAGCAGGAAAAGAAACCATTTTAATGTGCTCAAGACTGTGCTGAAAGCCGTGAGCTTGGGGGACTTCAAACATGATTTTTTTCTTGCCTGAGGGCTCCATCCCTCTTTCCCCGGATGATGTCTCCTGGTTAACAAGGGCATATCCACATCCAGCTCCTCCAGCGGCCTTTGATATTTAATAGGCTGAGTTCCAGTGGAGACCAGTATGCCGGCGCTCGCAGCAGCCATTAGCTGCTTTACATTATAAAATTACAGTCCCATTGCAAGCGCTGGGTTAATTCACTTACGGGAGAGGGACACAGCCTTTCCAGCTCCAGCGTCGCTTCCCCCCCCCCGTGGCGGTTCCCTCTTTTTGTTCTTTGCTTAGCAAATCCTCCTCCCGGTACTTCCCGGCCCAACCGGGAGCTGCTAATTGGCACCCGAATACCGCTGCAGGTTGGCACAAAACAGATTATTATCTATTCAGCCGAAGGATGCTTTGCCTCCAGGCAAGCTCCGGAGCCTCTAGGGATGAATATTAACCAGCAGCGATAACACACTGCGAGCACCACGCTTGCAGGGCACGAGGGATTTTACAGGGAGGTTTTTCATTTAGAAGGGAGGTCTTTAGGAGCTCTAAATGTCTTTAATTCCTCTGTTTATCATGGGAACAAAACTCCTGCCAAGCACTCAGCTTAAATAAAGGGGTCTGCAAGTAAATGAGCAGACCTGGAGCTGCCCGTCGGTCCACCCGGGCACCGATAGCACCCAGTGGGAACCAGCCCTGAGTCTGGGGGAGGCGGGGGGGGACCCTTACTCAAAAGCCCTGGATGACCCCAAGGAAAACCGCCTTCAGCTGGGCAGTGACAAAGCACACGGCTCTTCAGCATGGGTTTTGTCAACGTGGTGTGGAAACTTGCAGGCTACCCACGGCGAAAGCCACGCTCTCATTGTGTTTCCATCCGGCGTCAGCTGCAGGCTCAGGCACCCAGTGGTGATGTCCACAAAGCCTCATCTTTTGGGACCACGCACAGAGCCCCAAGAGGGGCTGAACAGAGCTGCAAAACACCCAGGGCTGCAGAGATGTGGTGGTGAGGGGGGCACGGGCTTGCTCTGCTCGGGCTGTTTTCGTCGTGGTTGTCACCAGCAAGATCCTAGCAAAGTTTCCAGGAAGACAAGAGTTTCAATGTGGCTCATCCTGAAATGAATTCCTGCTGGGAGCCGGTCTCCATCTTCAGCCGCTGCTTGCACCTATGTCCGTGGAGCTGGCCTGAAATTCAGGGCTGTTAAGTGGCAAAGCCCAGGGTCAGCAGTGCTCACCGAGGGACACTGCACACAGCAGAGGGTCCCCAACCACCTGGGCATCGCTGGGGCCACTTCCCAGGCTTGTGATGCGATTTATTTTGTCTCAGCAAAGCCAGCTCCTTCCCTTTCCCTCTCCTTCTGCTCTTTCAAAATGTGAGGCTGGGATGGAGAGGAGAATTTTGAACCCCTTCTCCGGCCCTCCCCACCTTTACAGCCGTAATGCAGCAACAGCTTTGGGCACGGCTCTGCTGATTCCCCGGCACTGAGCTGCGACTCCTTAAGACCAGCCAGGAGCAGAAAATGGCACCTAAGGAGGGTGTGCCGGACTCAGCCGAGTGCTGGCAGAAAATAAGAAGAAAAGGGTTTTTTTCCGATGGGTAGCCTTTGGTGGTGGGCGCAAGAAAATGAAGAGTCCCTGCTCCTCTTGCAGTCGCCTTTCCCGGAGCACCAGGCGGGCTCTGACCCCAGCATCGGGGCTGGCACCAAGCAAGGATTAACTCATCGGTGCCCGAGGAAAGCCTGATCCTGCCTGGGGGACAGTGGGGATCTGGGATCCAGCGGGATGAGCTCAATAGATCCTGGACAAGCTGGGATCCTGCCACGAGCTGGCCAAAGGGGCCACTGGTGAGGCTGGGAGGGGAATGCGATGCCTGTGGCGAGAAGAGCACCCAGCACCACGGCAGGGCTGTGAAACCCCCAGCCCCCAAATGCTGCTGTAGGATTCTTCTCCTCGCTTTTCAGCAGCGTGGACAGGGGCTGCGAGGGTGCTCGGGGGCAGCTGGATGGCGCTGGGTGCATCCTGCCAGCAGACAAACCTCGCCGCCCTGGCGTCCCCACCGAATATATTTCATTCCCTGCATCGTGTGCGGTGTGGGAAACCTACAGATCCAAAGGGGTGACGGAGCCCATCTTATCTGCGTTGCTTTAGGAGAGGGAGAGGAGCAAGCCTGGCCACAGGGCCACCGCAAAAAGCTTTGGGGATGGCTCCTGAGGTTCTCTGAGGGCAAGGCCAGGCTCTTCACATGGCGGAGCAGCTGCAGCATTCGGATGCCCACTGTGGGACTGGCTCTGGTCTCATGCAGTTTTGACACCTCGGCATCCCCAGCGCTCTCAGGAGGGCGCAGCCTGATTTACGCACCCCCCGGCTTCCCCGCGGGAGGATAAATCAGCTCGTGAAGCCCTTGTTTGAAACCTTTCACTTGCCTGCCCCAGCCCAGACCCCGCTAAATGAGATCAGGGCTCTGCTGCTCGGCCCCCTGCGACTTCCCACCGGGGTTTGGGAATCGCTCCCTCCTCCGAACACCGGCCTTGACAGCGCCTGGGGTTTGTTAAAAAGCAAATCGCTTGCACGTGGAGCACGAGGAGGGGGCGGCCGCCGCGCGCGGCCCCCGGAGGAGCGAGCTGGGAGATGCGCGGAGGATGCAGGAGCGAGGGGCGTGCGCGCAGTGCCCTTGGCGGAGCTGCGATACGTACCCCGGCTCAGTGGGACGCGGACATGGACCAAGCCCCTTCCATCCTCCAGACGGAGAAGGCGTAGCTGAGCCTCTCGTGGGCCAGGTAGTTGCAGCTGGTGATCTTGTGGTCCAGCTCATCGCTCTGCAGCACCTGGTACAAGAAGTCTATGTAGCGCGCGGCCAACTTGAGGGTCTGGATCTTGCTCAGCTTGTCGGAGGGCAGCGTGGGGATGATCTTCCGCAGCTCCGCGAAGGCGTCGTTGAGCGACTGGGTCCGCTGGCGCTCCCGCACGTTGGCGATCACCCGCTGGGTGTGCACATCCTCGAAGGACTGCGGGACGGGACTGCGCTTGCTCCGCTTGCCCTGCAGCGAGGGGGCTCCGCCATCCTCCGCCGGCTTGCCCGCCTGGCCTCGCTTGCGGAGGCATTTCTTGTGCAGCCGCTCGCCTTCCTCCTCGCTGGTGACCAGGCTGCCTTCGGGGGAGTCCAGGCACATGCTTTCCTCCTTCATCGTCTCGGCAGCGACCACCTGCGCCCCGGGGACCTCTTCCACCGGGCAGGCAAAGGGCTCGCGGGGCTCACGGGGCGCAGAGGCCGCGGCGCATCTGCGGAGACGGCGCCCGCGCGAGAGGGGCAGCCTGGAGCATCCACCCTTCGGCCCCTCTGAACTTCTCAAGCCTCGCGGAGCCCTCCAAGGAGCTCAGTTGGTTTTTCCTTTGGGCGACGGAGAGGAGGGCGTTCGGATAACTTTGGGGAAAGGCTCTTGCTGATAGGGCGAGGAGGACCGGGGGCGGACCAGGCGCAGACCAATGCAGCAGTGCAAGGTAACGCAAACATCAGTGGAGCTTATGGGTTCCAGATTTCCTCCCTCCCTCCTCCACCGACACCCCCAAGCCCTCCGGCACAGATGCTCCTGCCTGCTGCCCGGATGTCAAGGGACATTGCCTATGCTAATGTTGAGCACCAGCCATGGAGTTCAAGGAAGGCTGATTTATTTTTAAGTAAGTCTTTTTTTTTTTTTTTTTTTTTTTTTTTCTTTTTTGAAAGCCCAGTTGACCCTGCAAAAGCCAGCCAGAAATATTCATTTGTCCAGCCTGGAATAGAAGACTTTAATCTATGAGAAGTTCAAGCGGAAGTGTGGAGCGATGGATGTCTCCATGAGCAACGTGGAGCATGCTCTGAATCCAAAGGACGAAGCAACACTGGCAGGCATCCATGCTGCTCTTAAGAAATGGCACAACCCAAAATGAATTTGAGTTTGCATCCATTCGTCTATTCATCCACTCGTGCAACCATTTTTCTTCCTCTGCCTCCAGTTCTGGCTGTTTTATATAGCCCTTCTTGTACAGAAGTGAACCCCTACTCATCCACCACCATATTCCTCTGAAATAAATGTTATTACGGGAGAGGAGAGCGTGGTGGCAAGTATTCAACTGCTGAGCAAATGCCTTGAGGAGCCTCCCAGCAGCATCTCACCACTGCAGAGTCGGGGTCCTGCACTCCCTGGGGACGCCTGACCTGGAAGCTGAGCTCCACGGAGCCGCTTTCTGCGCACAGCCACGGAGCAAGGAGAAGACGTGGAAATGTTAAAGCCTCGTGGTTCAAGCACTCAGCCAGGAAGATGACTTGGCTTCTGCAGTCACTGGGATGGGGCCACCACGGAGAGCGAGAGGACAGCAAGATTATAGGGTCAGTGAGGCAACAGCGGGGTGAAATGTGGGAATTTGTGACTTGCTGAGTTCAGCCTCGTGTTTCTGCAGCGACTAGGTCATAAATCCCTTTCTGAAGGCACCAGGCTCCCTCTTAGAGATGCTTTGGCTTCTTTGCCCACTACTGTTTGGCAGCTACTGCAGATAGGAGGGTGCTATGGGCCCAGAACCTGGTCCTAACTGGATCCACAGCCAGTCCAGTCCCTGATTTCCACTGGAAACCAAGTTCTGCCAGCAGTGCCACGTCCTTTCACAGCTCCTGCGATGATAGCCTCAAATAAATCATTTTCTTCTCCCCACAGAAATGCCAGGAGAGCTGCATCCTCTTCTAGCCAAGGGTGGAGGTCCCGATTCATACCAAGGCATGCGATATACTGCACAGCACACGTTGACCCCATCCAAGCTGTCTTTGCTCATCACACTCTCCGGACGTTGCTTCCTGCTCTTGGTCATTGGGAGCTCTCTGGAGGAACACTGAGGTCCTGGCACTACGCTCCCTGGGGACACTGAGGTTCATCCCCAGCAGCTCTCTCAGCCCTCGCTAAAATCTTGCTCTGTTGTTCTGTCTTATAATGGAACACACTGCGGGGGGTATTACGGGAACAATCTTGTTTAAAACAGTGTCAATAATTAATCAAAGTAATGAAAATAATGCATATAAAATAGAAATTGTTGAGTTGACATAGGCCTGTACAGATATTTTTAAACGAGCTGTTGCCTAATATGCATGCACGTGCAATATATATAGTTTACATATATATGTATAAATATGAAAATGAAAAGAATATAAATTGTATATAAAATGTATATATATATACACACACATTTTCTGCAGCAAGTCGGAAGCCTCAGTGGCTGTCCCTGCTTGCTCTCTTGCCTGCTGGTGCACCCAGCAAGGCGCTCGGGGTGCATGCACCTGGGCTTTCAGAGCAACTCTGTTTTTGCTTTTGGCTTATGGCCTCACTCCTCTTTGGGGCGGGGCTGAACAAGAGCAAGGGACTTGTCCAAATTTGCTCAGGGAAGCTAATCCCACTTGCAGAAGACAACCTCAATTCGATCCCAGACACAAGGTATTTCGGAAAAATACATACCATAGACCAGACAAGCATCCATAGCGTGGCTGGCCATGCAGACATGTCCATGTCCACCACCCCTCACAGCAAACCCCTTTTGAACCCCTTGGCGTCCTATTTACACCCACCCAGATTCTGCTTTTTCACTCTGGATGAGCCGTAGGAATGTTTTTCTCTATTTTGAGGATTTCTCTGCTTGCACATTCTTCCACAGGTTCCTCTGGAACAACCTCCACACTGGACAGGGTCCGAGTGGAACAGGAGCCTCGAAGAGACACCTCGGCCCCCAAAGAGATGAGAAGGTGAGTTTGGTTTTGTGAGGGCTTGGGCTCAGCCCCATCCTTCCTATCGGGCTAGTGAGAAGCTGATGGGAGTACCTGATGGGATGGAGCCCGGGGGCTTTGCTCCCCACTCCGTATCCGTGCCGGAGCTCTGCCAGCGGGGCCACCGCTCAAAGCCCTGCTCACACGCGAGCGTTGTCAAGACAGCGACTAATATCAGCTGTTCCTAATGCGGGAAGACAATAGATCACAGGGGCCTGGGAAAGCGAGAGAAAACAAAGGGCGAGAAAAAAATACCCCAGGGAGGGCAGAATTTAGGCAGGATCCTGGGTCCTCTGATCCCGCGCTTGAAGAAACTGGCTGAGCTCTGGAGAAGCTGGAGGGCAGCCAATTAACACCAGCTGGGGCATGGGCTTGTGCCTGGCTTTTATTTTTTTATTAATGTTTTTATTGTTTTCCTTTTTAAAAATAAGTTTAATTCAATTTCGCTGGCGAATGATCTTGGGCAAAGGAAGTGCAGCTCGGTATTGTTGCTGATATCCTTGAGCAAAAGGATAAATACAATGAGCTTTGATCCGCAGGAAGGATCAGCTGCGCACCCCGAACTGCTCGAGTGGGCTTTTTTACCCACATTTGGATGTTTTGTGGCTAGAGTATTTTTCCCTTAAACATTTCAATTTGTTCTTTCAGTGAGTGTTTTTGGAAGAATATTAATATAAACTTCTCATGAAAAGGTCACGAGTCACCAAACTGGTTTCAATAACTTTGCTTTTCCAGCTAGCTGGGGGTTTTATAGCGCTCATTTTGACAGATCAGTAAAAATTTCAGACCTTAAAAATGCGGGGAGAGAGAGAAAGAAAAAAAAGAAAAAGAAGAAAAAAAAACACAGATCTCTTGGTTCAGTGAGAAGCCACCAGATGGAAGAAGGTTTGGATTCCCACCATGTCCCAGCTGCTCTGCCTCTGCTCGTCTCCCTCTGGGGCCCCTTCACTGCTCACCTCCACCTTTCTCGAGCGGCTTTTTGGGGTGAGAAGGAAAGGTCCTGGGGTGCCCGCAGGAGAGCCGAGCCCAGCGGTGCTGCTCAGCACTGTGGGAAGAAGGGAGATGTTAAAAAGGAAAGCAGTGACACTGCTGAGCAGGCACTTGTGCGTGGGGTGAGGGCACTGGGGCTGGGGGACGTGGGCAGCCTCAGTGGGGCTGCAGAAGCTTCGTTATGGGGTCGAGGCTTGAGCTGAGCCTTCTTTAGGAAGGGGCTGAGGTGTCCCCTCAAAGTTGTGTCCTTCAGTGGGGTTGAGAGCACAGCTCGGCCAGCCTGAGCCTGTTTTTGTCTCTGCTGCTGCCCACGGATGCTCCGTGCCAGCCGTCAGTCCTGGAGGAGGTCCAGCCTCCTGCTTGGCACAACAAGCCCGGCCCTCTGCATCTCTTCACCATCACCAGCTCCCCAAAACCCCCGAGGATCCCGGCTCCGTGTTGTCCCCGTGGGGACTGGGCTTCCCCTCCTGCCCTGCAAGGGAGCCGAGCATCGGCAAGGACGCTTCCCTCTTTTCAGCGGACCTCGCTCGGGTCTGACGGGTCTCCCGGCCTCCCTCCAGGCCCAGCAGGGCACAAGGAGGCCGGTCTCAAGGACAGTGGGACAGTGGCTGTGTCTGGAGGTTTTGAGCACCCACAGGCTCTTCGGGTTAAGAAGAGTTCGTACGAAGCTCCATGGGCGCCAGGAAGGTGGCCGGGAGGCTGTTGCACCCTTGGGGTTTGAACCCCTGTGATGTGTGGCATAGGACAAGAGGGAAGGGCCTCAAGCTGCATCAGGGGAGGGTCAGGTCGGAAATTAGGAGGAATTTCTGCTCAGAAAGAGCGGTCAGGCGTTGCGATGGGTTGCCCAGGGGGGTGGTGGAGTCGCTGTCCCTTGGGGTGTTCAAGGAAAGGTTGGACGTGGTGCTTGGGGACATGGTTTAGTGGGTGATGGTGGTAGGGAGGGATGATTTTGGAGGTCTTTCCAACCCCCCAAAATTCTCTGATTCTATAAACCAGGTCCACAGCCTGATGCCAGAAGAGGTGAGGGTGAGCTGGCCTTTTCATCCTCGACACCCTCCATGTGCGCAGCACGCCCGTGGTGTGCCACGAGGGGCTGGGACGAGACCCGTGCCACGTCTGTGTGCGAGCACATCCCCGTGGAGGCCAGGAAAGTGTCCCCCCCGGCTCCTCCCCGCTCTGCTCACTGCTGTGACGGGGCCACCAACCTGCCCCGTGCCACGAGGGATAACGCAGAGCCCGGTGCTGCCAACAGCATCGCTTGGATGTGGGGGAGCCGATTACACCCGCGACTAATTCTGGGCACAAAATCAGAGGCCGAGCCTCGATGCAGAGGCTTTTTTTTTTTTTTTTTTTTTTTTTCAGGCTGTTTTCCTTTGTTCGGGAGGACAAAAATAATCTCTATTTTATCCTGTGTGAAAAAAAGGAGGATAACGCTAATAAATTGAGAACATTAAAGGGAGCCAGGAATAGCCGCTGCCCCTGGAGGCTGGGGAAGCAGCTTTGGTTTCGCAGGTTTTTCTAGTTATTGCAGCGTTAGAGTGGAAACATGTGTGGTGCGAATAAAAATGTGAAGCATCCACTGTAGCGTGCTGTTGCTGAGGCAACCGCAGGGAATATGGGAGGGGGGCATCGTGCAGGGCTCTGGCTGTAAAAGGGAGCTCGAGCTCTCCGGGTGCCTTTGATCTGCGCGCCTGCAGCTCTGATTGATGGCCCCGCAATTCATTTCCTTGTCAAAGTGACATAATGTTCCTGGAACTCGCTGAACTTTTTAAGAACTAAAAGATGTTCCCCCCAAAACGCAGCCTCTCCCCGAGAGGGGGGCAAAGGGGGGGCTGGGGGGGATAAATGGGGTCTGGCCGTGCCGCAGCATTGCTGGCGGGGCTGCGCTGTGCCCCCTCCCAGAGCTGGGATGGGACAGTGGCACCAAGGGCACTGGTGGCAGCCACCACCCCGTGCTGACGGCCATCCTGTTCCAGTTAATTTTCCTCGCTGGAATTTTACATGTGAAAGTCTTCTCTTCTCTCTCTCTTTTTTTTTTTTTTTTTTTTTCCCCTCCCCATCTGTTTCCATCTGGCCATCAAAGGAGCAAAACGCCATGTCCTGGGCCCCGCTGCCAAGAACCTCGCCGCTCGCCCCGGGAGCTGACCGATTCCCACCGAGGCAGCCTCCAGCCTGCCCAAATTCTCCAGGCACCGTCACCACGGGGCTGGCAGCGCAGCTTTGGCCAGGGGGGAGCCCAGGACCATCCCTCGTGATGACCCCGCTCTGTCCTTGCATTTACGTCCATCCCAGGCAGCGCTGAAGCCCAGGATCTGCCGAGGACAAGGCGTAAAAGTGCTCTCCTGCTGGTAATAAAAGCCCATCGCAGCCGTTGCTCTTCCTCTTCGCTGCAGCTTTCTCCTCCAAAGGACCCAGCTGCTGCACAGCCCCGTGCGATGCCTCGCAGGCACGAAGCCCCCCCCCTCCCCCGGGAAGGCACCGTGGTGCCGGGGGAGGTTGGGGGACAGGGATCACTGCACGTGCATCCCCTGGTCCCAGGTTACAGGGCAAATGCAGGCTTGGCAGGCAAATAAATATTTTGGGAGGAGGGGGAACTGAAAACCCATCCCTGGCTGCTAACCCACCCCAGGAGCCTAACCCCAAAGCGAGAAACCTTCATCCCTTCAGCAGCCATTTCTTGGGCCAGCTCCTCGGCCCAGACTTGGGGTGTTTTGGGGTGTTTTGCTCACCCCTGGCCGTGCACCCAGCACTGCAGAGGTTTGGCTCCTTCGCCTTTGCAAGTTGAGCAGCTCTGCTTATACCCACTCTTGCCCACCGGAGCAAATAAAAACCTTCAGTCCCTTAATTTCTTGCTGTAGAAATTGCCTTAGAAATTTAATTTCTTGCTTAAGGCCAGGCGGAGGCACCCAGCCCTGTCCACTCGCCGCAGCTCCCGGCTCTTGCTACCTTGCCTTGCTGTGGCTGGGAATTTCGCCCTGCGTTTTGGGGACCAGCTGCTTTTGGTGTGGTGGTGATCTCCTCCCATCTCCCTCCAGCTGGAGGCACAGAGCTCTCCAGTCCATCCCAGTGCTCCCCAGTACCCAGCCGGACCTGGGCTGGCACCGGCAACCCAAGGACGGGCGGGTGGTGACTCACGGCACGGAGGAGCACGGATCCTGATGGCTGCGGCTGGGAGCACGGCTCCATCACGCTGTGCATCAGCTCCTGCACTGAGTCACTTCCAGCCGGGAGATGCTACAGCCTCTGGCCCGTGGGAATGGAAACCAAAGCGTTGTCTTCCATTCCTGGGCAGTTTCATGGCTTCAGCCCATCTGAATGTGGAAATGCTGCCTGCTCCCCCCTGCTCCGGGCCTGTTCCCCTCTCTTCTTGCAGCTACGAACCCACAAAGGCAGAGTTTCTGAAGCGTGGGTGCTCCCAGGAGGAAACGCAGTCACGCTGCTGTTTATGGGCTGCACCCCTGGGCTCTGCACAAGCCCCTTGGGAAGTCTCCTCCCGAGGGGTCCTGAGTCAGGCTCAGATCTTCCAGCACCCAGCTTCTGAACCCCTCTTGCAGCTGCATTCGGGGCTCTTTAAAAGGAACTGAGTTGAGGCAAAACTGTGTTTTTGTGTGTGCAGCTACCTCTCTGTGCAGAGCTGGAGAGGGTCCAGCAGCTCCGAGCCATCCTGACCTCCACCCGCCCCCATGCAGAAAGCCACACGATCCTCCGACAGCAGCTCAAGTGCTTGCGGGAAGGAGAAGGTCGAAACGGCCGTTAGCAACGAGACAAACATTCATGGTAGCTTTTGCTTAATGTGCAATAGAAAGAGCTTCTGGAAAAATCTGTGCAATAAGGTGCTAGAAGGGCAGGGGTTGAAACCTCCCCAGGATGTCCCCCAGGAGGTGCAGGAACTGGAAGGGAGTGAAAACCATGGAGGAAAATTGTGTTTCTCCCTTCCCAAGGACAACCAGAGCTGGACAAGACCCATCCAGGGAAGCTAAAAAGGAAGACACCAGCAAGCACACGCAGCTTATACCAGCTTTTTGGTCTGTTATCTAAGTGCCACGAAGCCTACCAGCAGGGTAAGGCCACAAAAGCGGAGAGCAGACAGACAGCCGGATGATACCGATGATGCACATCCCCAAGAATGCCAAGTTATTTTTATATGAGCAACTTCGCAGGCGCTCAACGCTGACTCAGTGTTCTGCATCTCCTCCCTTTGCTCCGTGGGCCAAAGTGGAGCCGTGCCAGCTCCAGGGATGGAGGAGAAGAGGTCTCGGAAGAGCCAGGGTGCCGGGGCTTCACCGCTGGGCTTGGCGTGAGAGCCCGTGCGCACGCACCTCACCGGTGGTGCAGAGCAAAGCCCGTGGCTTCCTGTGGCTCCCAGCTGGCCCGGGCTTGGCAGCCCACTTGAAGCAGTGGCGAGCAATATCTCAGCATGGACAGGGTGGGCTGGGAGAGGACAGGGTGGGCTTTCTGCCATCACCAGCCTCTGGACATGTTGGCATCACCCTCCGTCACCATCACCCCCCGTCACCATCACCCTCTGTCACCATCACCCTGTTGTCAACAAAGCATCAGGAAGCCAGAAAGAGCAAGAAGAATTTGGGGGCATGGGGAGGTTGAGTGAGCACCAGGGTAGAGGGCTGCAGGGCTAGGACCCTTCCCCACACCAGCGGTACTTCGCTGCCCATGAGAACCAAACTCCATCTCTGCAACAAGGTGTAAAACACCTCTGCCCTCCCCACAGCACGGTCTTGGGCAGAAAGCAGACCCTCCGAACCCAAAGACCCTCCGAAAGCCTCATGAAGCCGGGGGTTGCAGCCCTGTCTCCATCCCAAGATGCTTCAGGAGCTCTCAGAGTGCTTGGGAAAGAGAAGGTCAAAGCCACCAGGAGATGTGGCGTGTCCCTCCGTGCTCCGGTCCCCCGGTGTCCCCTGCTCCCCGTGACCATTCGGGCACCTCTGCTCATCTCCTGGAGGGCAGAACTCCCTCCCGTGCTGCTTCCCATCCTCTCTTCCCTCCCGGTCCCGGAGCAGACACCACTCCCAGCCCCAGCAGCACATGTGGGAGGGCCCTGCAAGCCTTCAAAGCCCCGTCTGGGGAGAGACGAAAGGCCGGTTAAACTCCTGGCCGGAGATGAAAGGAAACTCTCCCCTCCGCGCCTGGAACGAGTTGCTGGTGCTTTGGAGCCGGGGCTGAGGCCCATTTCCTGAGCGCCATGGCAGGAGCTTTCATTTGCAGAGGGACTTTGCTCACGAGGCAAGGGGCAGCGGGAGCAGATGGCCGAGATGGCCGTGGCCCCGCAGCCTGTCCCTGTCCCCGAGCGCAGGGGACGCAGCCCCGAGCACGCCACGAGGACGCTCTCCATCGCGACGTCCCCATCTCCCCCAACACAGCTCAGCGGAAGATAGCTCAGGGGTGACAAAACCCTTTGTCACCACCCCAAGGGGGTGTCACCACCCCTCGGGGGTGACAAAGCCACCCGCAAGGACACGCTGCCCCGCGAGCAGCAGACAAAGGGGAGGTACCGGATCCTGCGCCCAGCGCGGACACACAGCCCTGGGCTGAGGAGCGGCTGGCTGGGCGGATGCGAGCGACAGATTTTCCTCATTTTGTCAAAGGAAATTCTATTCCGATTAAAACCTGTTTGATCTCGATGGAGGAGGGGGGCAGGGTGGGGGCAGGATTGGGTTTCTCTCCAATTGTTGGGCTTTATTGGGCTAATGTATCAGCTAAAAGCTTCCAAGTAAGATTTAAAGGAAGGCAAGGCAAGGGCATGAGCTGCAAAATCTGGAGAAGACTTCAAGGAGCTTATTAAAAAAGTTGGATGAGCGGGAAGAGCCATGTGTGTGCGTGCGTGCTGCGGAGCCAGGTACCCCCTGATGCCCCTTGTCACGGCTGCAGCCCCCCGGGGCTGTCCCCACTCTGCCCCCTGCCCACCTGCATCGCACCACAGCACAGAAAAAGTGTTGGGAAGGGATCACCTAGCTGATATCGCAAGGGCTTTTGCAGGTACATTAAGCTGCGTGGTTTAATATGATGTATAAACCTACATAAGTCCTACACAACTCACTCCGAATTTAGCATTTACCTTGAGCAGGAGGTTGGACTAGGTGACCCCTCCTGGGGTCCCTTCCAAGCAGAGCAATGACTTCTGTGATATCCGTGCCCCCAGGCATCCCCCCAGAGCTGCTCCTTCCCAAGAGCTTTGCTGAAGTTAAAGCCCATTTGCCCAGCTGGACTGGACGAGACCAGATTGTTCCTCTCTGATGTGGGTTATGTTGAAGGGAGAGCTGAAGTACAAGGGTTTCGCAGGGAACTGCACTTTGTTTCTTTGAAATGGAGAGGGAAAAACCTCACCGAGACATTCAGTTTACAAGCAGAAAGCAAAAGAACCAAAGAAAACCTCTAATTTTTGGAGGGTTTGAGGTGTCAGGGTAACGCCGGAATTGTCCTGAGCGAAGGAATCAGAGCTGGCTAAGGAACAAGAAACCCTTCAGCCGGATGCATAAAGAGGGCAAAAAGAAAAATTAAAAAAAAAAAAAAAGAAAATGACATCTGCAAAGTGCAGACGAGATTGGGTTGGAAGCTGTTTCAGACACATCCCCAAAGTTCTCCGCGATGGGGTGAGGAGGATGAGGACACAGCGAGGGTGCAGCACGAGGAGCCGAAGGCAAACCTCCTTCGTGCCGGAGCTCCGAAACTCAGCGCAGTGGCCCCGATCCGCAATAAATATCACAGCTTGGTGGAAAATAAAACCGACTGAGTAAAGACAGTAAATATGAAGCTTTTATTGTCAGAAGGGCAAGAAAGGCAAGCGAGTGTGACCTCGGCAGTGTGCGGGGCTCGGAGGAAATCTGGAAGGCAAAAACTATCAAAGATAGGGAGATAATTGGATAAAAATGGCACAGAACGAGCTCACCTTGGGCTAACTCGATAATTGTCTTTGATCAAAAATTATTTTCCGAACAAAGGCCGTGCAGTAGAACTCCTCTGTCTGGACTTTATTAACACACTTGATAAATTGCTCCATAGGAACTTCTTTGTTAAACTGGAAAAAAAAGGGGGGAAAGGAGGCTTGAACTGGGGAAGGAGTGGGATAAGGGGGAGACGAGGGGCTGCGGTGGAAGAGGGGCTGGCATCAAATGGAAGTCCCACAGGGACTGCCTGGGGACAGCCTGCCCTTACGCTTCCATGTGCCTAAAAACTGGAAGGAAGGAAGGAAGGAAAAGGCATTTTGTAACCCAAAGTAACCCAAAGTCATTGCAGTGCAGAGGCTTTGGCCATAAGGAAGAGGAGCTGAATATCTGACAGCAAGACCCAGATGCATTAAAAGATGAGAGCAACAAAAATGGAACCTGAACAGATGTAAACTTAGCACATGGAAATATAAAACTCTTCTTGACGAAGACTTCTTGCCACTTGCCATCTGGACCTCCCATTTTCTCCAGCACCCCCCACCCCCACCCCGGGGTGAAGCTGCCCCCAAACAGAGCTTGGCTGATCCCGTCCCACCAAGCAAACCTTCCCTGGGGTGAGAAAGCAAAAAAAAAAAAAAAAAAAAAGGATCAGATTTGGAAAGGCATTGGTCTGTTGGGTTTTGGGGTGCAGGGGCTTCAGCTCAGCACTCTACTGCAAGCCAGCAGCACCCAAAATCTGCTCGGCACATTCGGGCATCCCAAACCAGCCCCATCTCCCAGGCTAGGGAGATAAGGGAGAAATCTGTTCTTTTTGAGGGCGTTGGATTCCTCAGCTTCGGGACCTAGCTGCCACTGCGTGCGATTTTTAATGTAATTATTCCCAGAACAAGCTCTCCCCCAGCAGGCCTTCAAAGCGCTGCGCTGTGCCAGGGGACCTGGCTCCCAGCCCCACCAGGCATGGGGTGAACAGGATCTGGCGGAGCATCTCGCGGGCCAGGCACTCACGAGAGGGGGGGAGAGCACCCAGAGCACCCCTTCCACTGCTCGCCTCCTGTTTTTTTGGGCCATTTTCCTCTGCAATGACCCTTCTAGTTATTTTCTTTTTTTTTTTTTTTTTTCACCTTCTTCTTTTTTCTTTACTTTTTCATCCCTGGGTTAGCAGTGGTCCTCTGTGCAGGGGGCTGCCTTGCACCATATGGGCTGTCCTAACAGTGGACCGGAGCCCCCACAGCCAACACCAACCACAGGGACCTCTGCAGGGCACCAGGACCGGCCGATAACTTTGGGGCAAAGCCACATTTTGGCTCCTTTTGGCTGCACACTGCCATAAATATTGTCTCAAAGGCTCTTCCCAGATACTCAACTCCAACCCGGCAATTTTCAGCCTCTTTTTTTTTTTTTTTTTTTTTTTTTCTTCTGTTAAATATTGGAACCATATTGAACCATTTTACTCACTTGGTTGCTCTCCAAACTGAAAGATGTCCTAAAAATAGCTATTCCCAGTTCTGTGTGTGATGCTCAGCATCCCCCCCTCAGACCGTGGCTGCCTCCCAGCTCCGTCTGCACTCCGGTTAACTTATCCCGACACTAAATCAGCTCAGCTGGGGACTTTTAATCCCACTGCTAATTTTTACCAAAACCCACCCCTGCCTGCTGGCTCACGAGAAGCACAGGCAGGACCACGAAAATCCCCTTGGAAGGAGGCTCGGGATGGCAGGACCTCGCGCTCCACTCCCCCAGCATCTTCCTCATCGCACTGTGGGAGCCCAGCCGAGCTCCACCAAACCTCTTGCACCGAAGCCTTTCCTCCATATGTGGCCAGGGAAGGGGGCACAGCACCTGTCTGCAGTGCACGGAGGATAAATTTTGGGAACAGCCCCTGCAGAGTCATCACCGGCGGCTGGATTGGAGATGGTGACCTGGAGAACCTGGCCAGGGCTCGTGTCCGTGAGTTAAATTCCATATCCAAGGTCATGCCAAACCACCCAGCACCATCTTGACCTACCGTGCCCAGGGCTACCCCATGCCTGGTGCTTTAGCACGCTGCTGTGGAGGGTCTCATCCAGCCCTGCCCCAACCTCTCCTCAGTGTCCGGGGCCACCCCGTACCCGCTACGTCTCGCCCCAGCCAGCACACGATGGGATCCAGCTCCTTCCTGCTCCCATCAGGACGTTGCGTGCAAGGGCTGCCGTTATAAAAATGGTATTTGGGGGATTTTTTTTTTCTTTTTTTAAATTTATTTTTTATTTTTTACAAGCAACAGCCAGTAAACAAAGAGCAAATATGTGCTGAGTCGGCTCCCTCCTCGCAGGGTGGGCCGGCCTCGCTGCTGCAAGGCTGGGGACCGCGCTCACAGCAAAGTGGGCGGTGGGGCCAATTGGCGCGGCATGGCACGGCACAGTGCCACCAAGCCTGGCCAAAGTCCCCCTTTCTTGGCCTGGAGGACTTGTGGAAGTGGCCCACTTGCCCTTGCTCTGCTCCGTGCTGCCAGCAGGTCTCCGTCTCCACACCCACGCATGGGTGCTGCAAGCGCAGCTTCGGCTAAAAGGAGCAGGATGGGACCCAAGGTGGCCCTGTCAAGACGAATGGGTGGACATCCCAAGGGAAATGGGAGGACTGGGCAGCCTCCCTGGGGACGCTTTGGTCCTCCAGCCATCCTCCACCACTCCCAGTGCCATGCTCCCAGCCCAGCCACGTTTGGGTCCCTCCACGGCCACCTCCAGGATGGCTGGAGACCTCTTTGTCCCAGCCACATGCCCTAGAGCTATGGGACACCCCTAAGAACAGCCCCAGAGCCCACGCAGAGGACTCACGGCCAATTTTTATGAACCCAGCTCACCCAGGGTGCCATCACCACCCAAAGGCACCCTTCCAAGGCCCAGGTCCAGCAGCTCCAGTGAGGCTCGGCCGCGGAGGCCCCCGCGCCTGGCGGGGCTGCGGCGCTCGAACCCTTTGAAACGCCGCTTCCGGCCTCCCCACATCTTGAAAGCAGATTTCTAAAATGCAAAAAATCTGTTGTTTTCGTTAATGCTGCTTTGAATATCTTCAAGCGCCGCTCAGGCAGGAAGACGGGATCAGGGCGGCGGACGTGGGCAAAGAGGGGACCCTCCCCGCGTCGGCCGTGAGGGTGCTGGGACCTCAGAAAGGTGCTGGAGACCCACACCCAGAGGGTGCTGGAGGGCTGCAGGCAGAGCTGTGCTTCGTGGCGGGCTTCTTCCAACACCAAAAACCCTTTTCGAGGCACAAAACGCGTGCCGAGTTCAGCAGATGCTGCCCCATTTCTGCAGGCTTCCTCGCGCAGCCAAGCGCCACGCTGCTGCACCTCCAGTTGGGTGAAAAAAACGGGGAATTTCATGAAAACGTCCTGTTGGGCGGTAAAGCCTGGTCTACCCTGAGAAAGGAGCTGGGGTCCCCAGGATTTTGGGGAGCCTGCAGGTAGGAAAGGGGTCTCATGCAAGGTGGGGGGGCTGGAGGGGTTGTTGTGGCCCTTTAGAGCCACACGAGTCCTTGCTCCCCTCGCATCCCAGCTCCAAAGGGCTGAGCCTGGAATTTGGGCTTGGATGCTGCCCTGCCTGGTTCAGAGCAGGGGCTGGAAACCTTGCTGCAGGGGAGGAGAAGCTTTTTCCCATCCTGACCGGTGCAGCCCGACCCGTGTTTCAGAGGGCACCTGGATGCACTGAGCTGCAAATCCCAACCTGCAGCACAGGTGAGCCACCCAGGGGACACTGACCCCCCAAAAACCAAGCGAAGAGCCATCACCTCCCTGTCCTACCTGCCCTGGCTCTCGCAAGCACCCTGGGAGCAGCTTCGTGGCCGGGAACCCACGGACAGGGGGATGGCAGGACACCACGCTGGGTGGGTACCAATGTCCCCGAGCATCCCTCTCGCTGTGACACCCGGCCACCCACTCAGCCCCATGGCCGGACACAGGGGAGGGCTCCGGTGCTGTCCCCGGCTGCGCTGTCAGCCCTCGGCACATCCCCATCCACGGCAGAGACTCGGTGGCTCCACAGCAGAACAAAACCAGCTGGGATTTCGGCACGAAGGAGCCGGGAGCGGTGCCAGGAGCGACCTCCCAGCGCAGGAGCAGCTCCCAGAGCCGCTCGTGAGACCCCATCCAAGCAGGAGCAAGCCCCAAAATCCGCCCCCCCCCAAGTGCATCTCACCGCCCCCCCAGACCCTCCAGACCCTCCTGGGGTGGGGACATAGGTGAAAAAAGGGGGACTTCTGCAGACCTCAGCTTGCAAGGAGCTTGGTCCCTGCCCAAAGGGGTCCAACCTGGCTGCAAGCTCCAAGGGGACCTCAGCCGGGCTGCCCTGGTGGTGCACGACCCTGCTGCAGCCGGGGGGGGTCCCAGCTCGCCCCCTCCGTGCTGAGCCACCGCTGCTCCCCATGGCCGAGCCGCTGCTGCCCTCCGCCGGCCGCTGCCCACCCTGCACCCATGGGTGCTGCCCTCCGGCTCCTAGTTCAGCCAGGAACCCCCTCCAGGCTGCTCCTGCTAGGGTGGCAGAGGGAAATAACCCCTCCTGCCCCCTGAGCAGACCCCTCACCTCTCACCCTTGAAGCCCCCAGCAAAGCTGCTTGGGGTCCCTTAGGTGAAGGCAGCCAGGGATGGGGCTGAGCCCAGCAAACTCGTTTCAGTTGTGGCTGGAGCTCCCCCAGCGCACCCAGCCGCAGGGCTTCAGCGTTTGCACTCCTTCAGTCATGGAGAAAAAGCTTCAAAGGGGAGATGATGTCCCAGCGCTTCCCAAATTTATTCCAAATGTTCTCATTATCACAGCCTCCCCCCTGCCGGGCGACAGAAAGCAGACGATGGGCACTAAATACGTGGGGTCTCCCCCCTGAGCATAGGTTTGGGAATCTCACCTGGGGTTGCAGGGATTCACAGTCCGCTATTTTTACTATTTGCAAGACAACAAACCACCCCAGCGCATCCTTCGTGGGATCCCTCGGAGAGAAAATTCACCGCTCCAAAATAAAACCACACCTAAAAGGTGCAGTTTGGGAACGGGAAAGACAGGGCGTGAAGTTTTGGGAGGAAAGAAACAAAAAACAAAAAAAGTACCGTATCAGGTATTGCTACGTGTGGATCTAGATGTTGAGGGTGCTGGTAAAGATGCGCAGGATGCAGTAAGAGTTAAAATTGCTGTGGTTCTGCATCACCCCAAAAAGCTAAGTGTTTTGTACAATTCCTGTCCTTCCCACGGAGCGACGCTGCTGCAGGCTACCACCGAGAGAGGGAAAGAGCCGGAATTTAACAACTTTATAGAACAAATGCTACAGACACCGGTTTGGTGAGAAAGACGACTGTATTTCTGCTCTTATCGTGGTGTCACACACGAGTTACACAGCGTAGCTTAGTACAAGGAGACACTGGGATACACACAAACGAACCCCGCTGTGAATCACACCATCCCGCTGCAGGACCAAGTCTTACACCAAGCGTGCAAACAAAGCGTAAACGATGTAAAAATATATTATATATTTACATACACGATCTTTTAAAAAGCTGAGATGGAAGTATAAATTCCAGAGCTAAAACATGTCAGGGAGAAAACGGGGGGGGGGGGGGTTAGATTCAGTGAGCTGTTTCGCAGGCAAATTTAGTGTCACAAAAATAAACTTTAAAAAACCTCCGGGGTCAGCCGAGGGGACTTTTGGACACGTGCCCGGGAAGGGAGCCCCGATGTGCTGCTGAGGGATGCCAGCGGCGCGCAGGCAGGAGGGTGCTGCGGTGTGGGGACACGGAGGGACAACGCTTTGCTGTGAGGCTTTCAGCCCGTAAGGATTTCTGCCTCCCGAGGACACCACAACGCAGTTTTCAGAGCTGGGGCTTGCACCCGGACAGCGAACACGTGGGCAGAGTCGTGCTGGGGAAATTTAAGACGAGAGATGGCTTCTTGAAACTCCCTACCCTAAAACCTCTCGCAAACCCCGTATCGGTTCCGTGGCAGGGAAGCGAGCTCGGCTGCTCCATCTCCTGCCGGGCACGCTGGCAGCCCGACGTCAGCAGTACGGGAGATTTTAGGATTTAAAAGCCTGAGTATTAACCTCATAAGCGCATTTCAGGTACACAGCCTTTTGTCGGGGGTTAGCAGCCTCCAGCAGGTTCCGCGGCAAGGCTGGCAACACCTCGCTTTGCGCATTGACCCGCTGTCCCTCGAGCTGGGTAAGTTGAGGATCTTCCCACCCAAAAAACTGGGGAATGCTATCCAGGTGTTGTCAGCTGCTTCCAAAATAACCCCATCAGCTTAATTTAATTATTACGTGCTCAAACCTCTCGCCTTCCAAAGCAAAGCAGGGACCAGTGGCAGCACAGACGGTGCCTACATCGGGCGCTTGTTTTGGAGGCTTGCTGGATACCTTTTTTAGTTTTGAGGACCGTATCTCCTTTCCCTCTCATCCTGCTCTCCGATACAGGGAAGCCGAGCAAAGAAAAGGAAACACTGCTACCTACAGAAACACTTTTTTAGAAGAATCACATTCAGGTTTCTCCTGAGGTTCAGGTAAGCAAGCCCTTACCCAGCACACCTGCCACCCAAACATTTTATTCTGCTTCCTAGAAAATTTAGCATTAAATATTAAATTCCTTCTAGGTTAGCAGCCAGAATCAGCACTCTCCACCTCTGACAGAGGCAGGGGATGACTGGCACTTCTCTGCTGCAGCCCCATCCCCTGGGGCTCTACACATCCTCCAGACTTTGTGTACTACTCCTACTACTAGTTGTAAAAGGAGAGTACTGGAAGATGCCTGGTACTGGCTGGAAGGTACTCGGGGACTTGCTATGAAGGAAGGCTCTCCGTTTGAGGAGCAGAGCAGTGCAAAAAGGAGACGACTTCCACCCAGCAGGGTTTCTATGCACATCTGGGGCACCCACCTGGCAATTCCCTCGCAAGCATGAGGTGTCAGGGTGCTGTCCAGGGCTTTCTCCCCAAGTGCAAGCCCAAGGACTTGAGGGCAACGCAAAGAGTGGGTCTGGGCCTGCTGTGTGTAAGCAGATTGAGTCTTTCGACCC
Organism: Cygnus olor; assembly: GCF_009769625.2. Taxonomy (NCBI): domain Eukaryota; kingdom Metazoa; phylum Chordata; class Aves; order Anseriformes; family Anatidae; genus Cygnus; species Cygnus olor. The sequence continues at coordinate 1,188,739 of NC_049197.1, forward strand.
GCTACCAGACACAGGGACTCCCGGGAAAGTTACAGAAAGACTGGATTGACATCGTTAGCCAAACTTTAAATGGTTGAGTAAAAGCAATTAGGAAGAACCCCTACTGCAGACAGACAAACCAAGCAGCACTGGGTGAGTTCCTTCTCCGCCTCTTGTACATCTCTCGCATGTACCATGCCTTCGGGGGGGCAAATCAGACCTCCAGCACCTTCAGACGGGATTGAAGTCCAAGTGTTAGAAGTCACTGAGGATACTGATGTCTGCAAACTCGTTCCTGTACCGGTAGGCGTACAAACTGAGCAGGAAGGCCCATTTCAAGGAGATGAAGCTCCAGACGCACGACAGGTAGTAGCTTCTGGGATCAGTCAGGGCTAGGAGAGAAAAAGGGTACAGGTGCATTTAAAAATCGTTGTATTCCTTATGCAGCCTGGCCAGAAAGAACCCACCTCAGTCCCAAACAAAAACACAGTCCCTCTCCCCCCCCAAAAAAAAAAAAAAAACAAACACCATCCTTCTCCCTTTGATCTACTGCCAAGCAAACACTGGGAGGAATGACACGAGCCCTCATATGACACTTACACAGCTCCCAGGGACACAGCTTTACGTGCTGACTAAGCTTAGAAGGCATTTCACCCTGCTGGCTTGTGTTTAGATTTCAAAGTCCTCACCCACCTGCTTTATGGGCGCTGAAGCATGATGTTTAAGAGCACTCCCCTCAGCTGTCAGAGGAGTAAATTCCAGTTTCTACTGAAGACAAAGCTGGAAAACGGGGACTGCCTGCAGCATGGTTAGGTCTACCAGGGCAGCTATCAGACATCAGCAGACGGGCACTGCCCCAGGGAGTGGTACCCATCGGCCATAGGATCGCTCTCGTGTCATCAGGTCGTGACAGCAGAAAACTGAAATGCATTCTGGCACCCTCCCCAAAAGTCTCACGGCACCTCTGAAGAAGTGGCAGGAGCACCCCCAGTCTGTTCCTTCCAACCCAGCCCCAGTAACCCCAGCAGCGCCAGCCATTGCTCCCAGTACTGCTGCCAACTACTTACACTGGTGCTTGGTGATGGCCAGAACGAGGAAGGTGCAGAACCCCACCACTGAGAGGGCTGAGAAGAGGATCCCGATGAAGAGGAAGAACCTCAGCCCTTTTAACCAGGTCCTCCAGTAATCCTGCACATACATCACATGCGTGATTAGGGCCCAGAGCGCCAGAACACCTGCTCGATCAGACAGCAAGGGGAATCAGTACCGTGCATCACACTGCGACACAGAAAGGTGTCGAATAAATACACATCCCAGTAACCACCCCCCCAAAAAAAAATCACAGAAAGTTAACGCTTCATTGCCAGGGCCCTCATGAAAGGGGGGCAAGACGGCTGCCTGGGCGAGCATCGCCCTCTGCGAGCACCCCACACCCCCTGCTTGGGCACAGGCTTTAGGGTACAGGTCTGGATCCCAGGCTGGCGCAGAAAGGGCTTCGTTCATTGAATGGATTCCCCTAAACAATATTTTCATTTTCCTGTTCTGAACAGACCCATTTGAAAGGACCCCTGCATACACAGTGATATCTCGAGGGCCCTTCCAAGCCCTACGATTCTGATTTATTTATTTCTCCATACAGCCTCCGGGACAGCAGCCACAGCCAGCCACCTCCCGAGAACTAGCTCACCTTTTTACAAAAGCCAAGGAGCCCCTTTTACACGTAGGGCCGATGAAGAGCACCCCACGACCACTCATTTCAGACACCCAAGGAAGATACACGGGAACTGTTCCGCGCACCCAGCATTTCACACCGCATCTTTTAGCTCCAGCACATCTCCACTTAACCTCACAGGGCGCGCACGTAGACAAATCCCCTCCGAGCACTTCAAGTGACCCAGAATTAACAGCCACTCGGATCTGTATTACAGTCCGGATGCCTTAAAGGAAAACCCTTGTGGCAGAGGTGAAAATAGCCCAGCGTGGCTTTTTTCTGCCTCGCCATCAGTAACACCAAAGCCAGCAGGTTTCTCCGCTAGCCGACGCCAACAAGCACCATTTGCTACGCGGTCTGCACTTATTTGCAGAGCAAATTTACTCCTTATGCTAAAGGAGAAGGGTTGCCACGAGGTGGGGACAGGACAACGTGCTGCTGTGCCAATGGACAATTGCACAAGCGTACAAGGAACACGATCCAAAGCTCTCCCAAGCAAGATTAATTCAGGTTTTACCCAATTATCACGAAGCCTTCCTGTTCTCTTTGCTGTTATCCGTGCTTTCAGAGAACTGTACAGCTATTTCTATTTTTTTTTTCCAATTTATTTGGAAATATTCTGGCAGCACCCTGAGAGTTTTAAACGCGTGGCCCACGTCTTTAACTCACAAGCAAAGGAGCACCAGGGAACAAAACCCACAACATTGCTGCCAAGCTGGCCAGATTTTCAAAGGGCTGTGACATTTCTAAAAGCAAAGGGGTGCAGAAGTTCAGCTCCCAGCTGATATTTACATACAATTCCCACTTAGGGCAAAGCACGCTCGCGAAGTGCTTAAGGTGGACTAAATCTGGCTCCGCACTCCTGGGGCTGGCCCAAAACGTCTGGGTTACACAACCAGACAAGTATCTGAGCACGTACAGGTCTTTGTTTTGTGTTTTAAGATTGGCGCAGCTTTAATAGAAGCAGCAAAAGGCACTTCCAAGGGCTTAGGTGACCGTTCCTGAACCACATTTCAACCCCCTTGTCAGAAGGGAGGAAATGAGAGAGCAAAAGGCACGAAAGCCCCCGAGTACCGAGCACTTTCCGATGTAAAGAGAAAAGACACATACTTCCCTGATCTCGTGCTTTAAAAAAAATTGCCACCTTTTCACCAAACATGAAAGAAAAAAAATGAGACCAGGCACTTGGTGTAAGAAAAGTCGGTCCAAATGCTTAAAGCCTGCCTGGTGCTCCTCACCGCGCAACCCCAGCATCGTCCCCATCGAAGTCTCAGCGCTGAGGAGCAGGGCTGCAGCTCCTTAAATCCCACCCAGCCTGCAGTCTGGGCCACTTTACACCTCCAAACATTGCCTCCTTTTGGCAAAGACCTGGGTGGTGGCACTGCTGACACCCGAGCCTCCAGCGGTGCAGCGAGCTGGCTGGTGTTCCTCCTTTTTGCTGCCACCTCCTGTAGACGTCTTATTTTAAGGGCAGCAGCAGGGAGGAAGAAAAAAAGGGGGAAAAAAAAAAAAAGGACAATAGCACTGCTAAAATACCAGGCTGCTTTACATGGTACCCTGTAATAACACAGATCTCCCTCTGCAGCTACCGCTCGGCATCAAAGGAAGCGAAACCCAACCTTGCCCACTACAAGATAAACATTTTCATATTAAGCACAGCCACAAGTCTTGCCGGAGCTCATTTGTTACTGGATACGGTCATTATGCACCAAGCTTCCTGAGGCTTAAAAGAGTGCTTTATGGCACGGAGGAAAACAACGGTGCCAAAGCTGATAGAGGGGCAGAGCCGCGGCACGGAGCTGCAGAACTTGCTGCTGAACACCCCTGGCTTACGGGTGGGCTGGTCTCGGGGCCACACGGACAAGGGGTATGTCGTAGGTGCACGGTAGATGATGCTGAACATTCACAAAGATTAGTTCCAGGCTGGGCAGGAGAACCCTGGTGATGTTTTTTTGCCTCTTCAGTGCCTTAGGGTGGTGCCAAGTGGGTGAGAACACCCTCCACGGTGGCCCAGAAGAAGAAAAGAGGTGGATGGATGATGGAGCAGAAAAGACAACTTTTCACTAGGGGCACTCCGGATTTTGCTGCTGTGGCTCTCCTCAAGGCAGCAGGGATGCTGCTTTGCCACGACCGAGCTGTCAGGAGGCGTTTTGGAGCTCTGCAGACGACCGTAATTGCGCTGGCAATGCCTTTCAGAAAGCCTGCCACGGGATTCGGTGGAAAAGCCCAGCGCTCAGCTTGCTGATCAACCACTTCCTTGACTTCATATTACCTTTAAGCTCGTGCTCTAGCAAGTTCAACCCACATTTAAAAAAAAAAAAAAAAAAAAAAAAAAGGAAACTCTGGCTTTACGATTAGCAAAAACAAGCCGCTTCCCCACCGGCGCTTTCAGATGACTTGGCACAATTTATCTGAAGTGCTGAGTCAAGCTGCTCGTGTTTCCATGCCAAAAAAGCCTCTAACTCCCCAAAAGCTCTCGTGGCAAGAACAGAAGGAGCACATGAGCATCACCAGATCCCCCCCCCAAGCCTGCCCCTGCCTCTTCCCCAGCCCTAAAGCCTGACACAGCGCTCGAAAGGAAGCCGTGGGGCAAACCTCAGCTGTGAGTCCATAACTGTGACGAGGCAAAAAACACAGCTCCTCCACGTGCAGAGCCGGGTCACACGGCCGACAGGCACAGGGAACCCTTTTACCCACAAAATGTCAGCAAAATGTTCGTTACCCCATGAAATAGGGGGGAGCGGAGTCCTCGCCAGCTCCGGCTGCGCGATGCCTGCCTCCCCCCTGCACCCCTAAAACACCCCCAAATCCTTCAGCAAGGCTATGGAGCTTGCAGAGCAGCAGGGTTTGGTGTTTTTTTTTTCCTAAAAGGGCAGAAAAGTCCTCCAACAAGTTAAATCAGCTGGCAGAGCTGCCTCAAGAAGCATCCACAGCAGCAGAGGGAACGTGCACGTGCTCAGACACAGGCAGGAGAAATGAGAGCAGGACTCACGTCCTGAAACCCCCCGAGAGCAGGGGCCTGCAGGTTTAACACAAACCCCTCAGCTGGATGTAGGCAGCAGAACAACAGCTAACTCATTCAGCTGTGCAACTTAAAAAACAAAAAGAAACACATTTTAATAAGGTTTTTTACTGGAATAGGAATAAAAGTCACGCCATTTAAAGTCTGCAATGATTAACCACAGGACCTTCTGCATTCGGTTCTTCTTTCTCACCTCAAGCTCCCCCAAATCCTCTCCACATCCACACCTGTATTTTTGGATTGCATTTTGCATTCACTGAGAAGCAGACCCAGAAGCTGCAGACGCAGCCCTGGAGCTGCAGTGACGTCACCTGCTGGAAATAACATCAAAAACTCTGCCCCCTTTTCAGGGAAACATTTTGGCTGGGTGGATTTACTCCAAGCTGGAATGGCCCTAAAACGAGAGGCACTAAACAAAACACAATCGAGGGATTTCCGACATAGAGCAGCGGGAAAGTTGTTACCTTTAAACCAAAAAAACTAATTACCCAAAGTACACAAAGCTCCAGGAAAAGGAAGCTGGCCCATCAAACAACCATGAGAACATCTGAAACAACAGCAACAGGGGCAGTTGTTTTTTTTTTTTAAAGCCTTGTCAATATACCTGTTAGCAGCTGTTTAATTCATTTTTGAAATATAAACACCTACAGCATACTCGGAACACGTTTAAATAAATCCTAAAAGGCAAGTCCCAAAGACGGATCGAGCTCAGCCTGCAGGCAGGTGCAGAAAAACACGAAAATCCAAATATTTCGGTAAGCCAACCGACAGGCTGGCATGCTTCAGCTGAAGTGGAACCAAACTTTCGCTTTCTCCCAGCATAAACCCAAAAACCTGCGACCAAACAGAGGTTTCCTCAGAGCCCTGCTCGTCACGGACAGCAATTTTGGTCCCTGCAAAAAACAAGTCGCATTGTTTGGCAGGGAAAAAGCAGCGCAGCTGCCTTCCCGGAGCTCAGAGCAGCCAGAGGCCACGCGTGTCAGGCCACGTCTGCACGCCGCGCTGGGACGTGGTGTACGACGCTAATGGGTGGTACAGATTCGAGGAAAAAAAAAAAACAACAAATGTGCAAGCGAGGCCAAGAAGCCAAGCAGGCGCACACACACAGGAGCTATTCTGCGAGCGGCGCTCTTCTGCCAGCTGCCTGAAGCTCCAAGCGCGCGTCGACGATGGGAGAAAGCTGACGGCGAGCAAAACGAGAATAAAAACGTAAAAATGAAAAGCATTAAAAACTACTTGCATGGTGCTGGAAGAGATGAAGTCTACGGTGAGCAGCAAGAAGAATTTTTTCAAAGCCTTCCATCATTGTCCATCTGCACAACCTCCTTTTACACGCTCTGCTACTCTAGCAGCACCAGTTTAAGCTCATTTTTCCCATTTTTAAGTTGCAGAAACTTTGCCTTCGCTGGTTGATTCCCAGAAAGGGTAAAATGCTCTCTTCCACGAGTCCAAGCCAAGCCAGCTCAGCGTCAGCTGTTTTTGGAAGAGGTTAAAAACGGGTTTTCTCTAAGCAGCAATTCTGCCAAAATAGCTAAGGATCAACACTGAAATATTTAAGGAAAACAGCTCTCGAAGGAGAGGAGTCTTTGGAGTATTCTAGTGAAAAGCACTCGGTAAAATCTCCCTCTGGGCACGTGCAATCGAGAGCTTTGCTATTTATTCCGGGACGTTTCAGTTTGGAGGAAAGCAGATTGGGCTGCACGGGCGCAAGAATTAAAAAAAGGGGATTTTGAAATAAAATTTCAGCCGCTTGCTCGGCACCGGGCTGGCCCGAGCAGCCGTTTTTAGAAGCAGGAAATGGAAGATGTACAGATTTCAGATGCTTTGTGCCTCTGCCATTCACGCTGAAGACGAAACCAACATCACATTTTCCACTTAGGAAGGATTCGGTTCTCCCCTTGCAATTTAGTAAGATCATAACGAAGCACAAGCCTTGTGCCTTTGTGTTTTCTTTCAGTGTGCTTTTCCCCACTTTTCGCCATTGCTTAAGACGAAGGAATAAAGCAGGCACGAGGCAAAACTTAACTTTTTTTTTTTTTTTTTTTTTAAGTATTCTGTATGCAAATCCAAGCACTCGAAAATGCTTTATTCCTGAAACGCTTTTTTTTACGTGCTATTCCAGCCCTGGAGAGGGACCAAGCCAATCTGCCTGAATTTCCCTGCAATATGCACGTTAGATTAGCTATCAGTGCCTTCAGAGAATCGTAGCTTTTGTACGCAATGGGTACTGTGAACAGCCTAAGCTAGCTTCTACTACTTTCACTTATCAGATATTTTTAAAGTTTCAAGTGTCTGGAAAGTACGTTTTGTGTTTCATCTTCTTTGCAGCTGCTTTAATATCTGGTCCACATTATGTTCTCAAAGCACAAGCTCTCTATTTTGCCAGAAATATCTGAGCAGCTTGGAAACAGCCAATAAAGTCTCTTTGGAGTGGAAAAAAACCCTCTTTTTCTATTCATTTTAAAGAGAGAAGATACATACACAAGAACATTAAAAGCCACTCAGGAAAGGGCTGGATACATCCTGAAAACATTTAATTGCTTTCTTCTCTTTTAAATTGCCTCTGGCTGAACGAAAACATCAGAGTTTCTTAGAGATTCATGGCTTACTTCAAAAAAAAATTAATTTAAGGCGGTGAGGGGGGGGAAGGTCAAACACACAAACAAGCACTAAATTACAAAAGCCACCGTGACTAGCTCGAAATGAAATGGCAAACCACCGAGACAGCCAGCATTAACTCAGGGATGACTTTCTGGGTCCTGTGATCGGTCTGTTGAGTTGCTGTCCCCGGGGTTATCGGAAACCCTCGGTTGGGTGTCCCTGCTTAGAACAAGGGGCTGATAGACGAGGTCTGCATCTGATTGAAGAGGATGCGAAAATTCCCAAGTATGCACGCCTGGAGGCAGAGCTGAGATTCGGAGGATTAGTGAGTTGATTTTACCGGGCACTGCGGCAGGAGGGGATGGGGGGGGGGGGTTATTATCACGAAAGCCAACCGGAAAGACTGGAAAGGGGGTTGCTCAGCATCTGAAATTGCACGCTTCCAGTTTCATAACTAGAGGTAATTGAAGGCTCTGGTTACAGACTCAGCAGAATCCGACCGCTTGCCCCTCCGCAGAGCTCGCGTACTGCAACTGGGATTAAATGCATTTGAAGATCAGTTCAGATTCGAATGAATGCATCCAAGCAGGTGAAAGTTAACAAAACCAGTAGTGGAAGATGGATTTCAAAGGAAAACACAGTAGGAAAGGTTCTCTGGAAGATAAGGAAAAGATAAACAAACTGATTACAAAGACACGGGTTCCTAATGATAGAGGTATCAGCAAGGCTTCTTACAGAGATTAAAACAGAGACAAAGACAGCATAGGAGAGAGGAAGCACACAGATAAACATCCTAAAAAACACGCCCCTGATAAAACCAAATGCACATCAGCAAAAGTTTCAGCAGGCTGCAATCCAACGCGGGCAAGAGAGAAGCGACGACAAACACACCAGAGGTGATGGGAAAACCAGAAAGATAGCTAAAACTAGATAAGCACGTATGAGCACACTCGCAGAGAAGGCTGGCAGGAGAAGCCTTGGCTTAATCAGAGTTAATTAGCAACTTTTGCAAAACTGCCAACTACACCAGCCTAAACAATTCCCCCCCCATAAAGTGTCAGCGCTCCCAGCCACAACAGCCGGACCTGCAGCTCACGCAGGTGCTCGGATTGCTTTTGGAAGCTCCTGAACAAAAAAAGGCACGTATTGACCCAAAAAAAAAAAAAAAGGCTGTGGTGAAGACACCAGAGAGCGCACAAGGACACCTCCAGCAGGGCTTTTTGCTATCCCCGTGACACCGACAGCACCCACGCACCGCATTTGAGCTGTGCCAGGGGGATTAGGGGAGAAGCCGTCCTTCTGCCTGTGTTAAAAGAAAGTTGCAACAGGTTTTTTTGGAGACTGAAGGGCACACAGCAGTGCCTGAGAATGAACGTTGCAGTGTCTACACAGCGGAAAGTTTCAGCCGCTTGCCCACTTCCTTTCCTGCCATTCTCTGCCAGTGGAAATAAGAGCTAGTTAGCGTGCGACAACAAAAAAAAGGTGGTTTAATGCAGTATGCCAAAAACAAACAGAGTGAAATACCTGAAACTGAATGACCCATGGCGTCTAAACACAAGGCCAACCTCCTACACACAGTGATTTTTTCGTAGAACAAACTTAATTCAGCAAGCAGCCTAAGCTTCAGTGCACGGCAAAAAAAAAAAGCAGCGATTCTTTTTTTAAGCCTCCCCCTCCACAAGTGACTGAGCACCCGCTTAGCCCTACCCATGAGCTACGTGAAATGTCTGCCCATGAAGGCTGGCACAACTTGACTTGAACGCTCGTCTGGCAGCAGAACAAGTTTCAAAGGTCCTTCCCGTACACGAGTGGTTCTATTCCTACTCGATCCCGGCCCCTGAGCTGTTTGCAGGATAGCACGCTATATACGATCAGCTCGGGAGCATAAAGGAAAAATCTCATCTCAGAAGCCTGGAGCCCATTTTGCCTATTGAAACACTGAGAGCGAAGCAGAAGGGCAGGAAAAAGCAGCCAAGAGTGTAGGATGACAGGAACCTCTTAAATCAGCTTTGTCATAACACCGAAAGACGCTGAAAGCCCTTCTGATTATTTCTTAATGCGTTTCTGAGGCTTTGTGATCCTGCTGGGACTCTGCCAGTGGACATTCCACAGATGTTTGCGAGCCTACAAATTCACGGAGTGCAACCTCGCAAATGACCATTCTTTTAATCTTGCTTACCTTGATCCCCTGTTACCTTAACTAGCTCGAATTACTGGTGACTAGCCAGCACACAAACCTCCTCCTCCTCCTCCCAGCAGGCAATAAGCTAAATAAGTTCAGCACTGTCAGTGCAGGATGGTTTCTCCCTCTGCTTTCTCACCAGCTTCCTTCTGGAATGCAGGCTCCAGAAATTCCTCTGCGAACACAAAATAACAGGCACTGGCAGCGTAAAATAGCACTTGTTATTTCCTTGTGCGTTTCTGGGGTACTACGACGCCCCAGCTTCCATCCCACCACCTAGTAAAGCAAGATGAGCGTGGCGGGGCCGCCCTGCTCCATTCCAGTTCCAGCTAGAATTAAAGATTTTTGGAGGAACAGCAAGAAGAGGGCGAGGGAGCAGAGGGAATCAGCTGAATGGCAAACCTAGCACAACCCTGGGCATCACAGCCGAGCTGACAGCGGAGCAAACACCGAGGTGTTCACAGCAGCGATGGCATCACTCGTGTGCAAGAAGAAATCCAGATTCTTTACCAAGTTTAACTTCCCTTTCTGCTCTTCCCCCAGGTGGTTGCTTGCATTCAGCCACACAAAACCCCTGAGCTGCTGAGCTGGTAAATGGAGGGATGACTGCGATCTGCTCCAACCCAACCACTAACTAAAAATATATAATTTAAGCAAGATATTTACGCATCTGAATCTCACTGATTTCAGCGGACGTGAAGATGCGTTTTTACAGCCTGTGGCCTGTCTGAAAAGCAGCTCAAATGCCTGTTTCGGAGTACCCGGCCCAGATGCTTTCAGTGGGTACAAACCTCAGGAAGCTGGCGATTTGGGTTTCCCCTCCTGAAAAGACAGAGCACGCGTAAACGCTGCTTTCCAGGCCAAAATTTCACTAGGAAAGCCAACAAAACTTTAAGTTTTGAAGTTTAAAATAAAAGCCTCTTCTCGGTTAGAAGGTCGGACGGCACCTGGGGCTCCCTGCTCACAGGTGCAGCCAGCGTGTCCCACAAAATGCCGCTTGGCTTCTCCAGCTGCAGACGCAGCCAGACACCGGTCCCCAGTCCCGAGCAGCCCCAAACGCCCTTGGGGGAGGCCAGGAGAAGCCTCCAAGCCCCCACCCGAGCCCCAAAGCCCCCCGGTGGCTGTCACAAGGAGCTTCCCACCATGGAAGGGCCCCCCGAGGATCCCCGAGTCCAGCTCCTGGCTGCAGACCCCGAACCCAAACCATGTTTCCGAGAGCGTTGGGACAAGGATCCCCCAACTCCGGGGCTGCAACCAGGTCCCTGGGGAGCCCGTCCCAGCGCCGAGCACCTCTGGGTGCAGAACTTCCCCTGGACCTCCCCTGTCACAGCCCCAGCCCCAGCACCCCGGGCCCCAGCACCCCGGGCCCCAGCACCCCGGGCCCCAGCACCCCGGGCCCCAGCACCCCGGGCCCCAGCACCCCGGGCCCCAGCACCCCGGGCCCCAGCACCCCGGGCCCCAGCACCCCGGGCCCCAGCACCCCGGGCCCCAGCACCACGGGCCCCAGCACCCCGGGCCCCAGCACCACGGGCCCCAGCACCACGGGCCCCAGCACCACGGGCCCCAGCACCACGGGCCCCAGCACCACGGGGCCCAGCACCACGGGGCCCAGCACCACGGGCCCCAGCACCACGGGGCCCAGCACCACGGGCCCCAGCACCACGGGGCCCAGCACCACGGGCCCCAGCACCACGGGCCCCAGCACCACGGGGCCCAGCACCACGGGCCCCAGCACCACGGGGCCCAGCACCACGGGGCCCAGCACCACGGGGCCCAGCACCCCGGGACCCAGCACCACGGGGCCCAGCACCACGGGCCCAGCACCACGGGCCCCAGCACCACGGGGCCCAGCACCACGGGCCCCAGCACCACGGGGCCCAGCACCACGGGGCCCAGCACCACGGGACCCAGCACCACGGGCCCCAGCACCACGGGGCCCAGCACCACGGGCCCCAGCACCCCGGGGCCCAGCACCACGGGCCCCAGCACCCCGGGACCCAGCACCACGGGGCCCAGCACCACGGGCCCCAGCACCCCGGGACCCAGCACCACGGGGCCCAGCACCACGGGCCCCAGCACCACGGGGCCCAGCACCACGGGGCCCAGCACCCCGGGACCCAGCACCACGGGGCCCAGCACCCCGGGACCCAGCACCACGGGACCCAGCACCACGGGCCCCAGCACCACGGGCCCCAGCACCACGGCCCCAGCACCACGGGCCCCAGCACCACGGGCCCCAGCACCACGGCCCCTGCACCACGGCCACGAACGGCTCCTGCCCACCGCGATCTGCCCCCAACCCCAACCCCAGCCCCAGCCCCAGCCCCGGCGTACCGGAGAGCCCCCCCGCGGCGGCGGTAGCGGGCTGGCGGAAGGCGGGGGCCAGGCTCCAGGTGAAGAAGGCCGAGAGCCCCAGCACGCAGCCGGTGGCCGCGTAGGCCAGGCGCAGGGCGAGCGCCCGGCTCACCGCCATCGGAGCGCTGCGCCGCCGCAAGCCCCGCCCACTGCCAGAAAGCCCCGCCCACCGCCCATAGGCTCCGCCCGCCTCCCGTAAGCCCCGCCCGCCACCGCCCTTAAACCCAGTCTACTCCACCACCAAGCCGCGCCCATAACCCTCAAGCCACGCCCACCACCCACAAGCCCCGCCCACCACACACAAGCCACGCCCACCACCCACAAAGCCACGCCCACCACCAAGCCCCGTCTCTCGCCGCCGTTAATTCACCCCCCGTCTCCAAGTCCCGCCCCCGCCGGGCCATGCCCACCGCTAAGCCACGCCTACCGTCGTCAGTCAGCCACGCCCACCGTCGTCAGTCAGCCACGCCCACCGGCAGTGCTCCCCCCGGCGGCCCGGAGGATTTGGGGGGAACATGGGGGGATGGGGGGGGCATGGGGGTTATAGGGGGTGTGGGGTGCATAGGGGCATGGGGGGGACATGGGGAAATGGGGGATTTTTAGGACACAAGGGGGGCGTGGGGGTTGTATGGGATTTGGGGGCCTGGGGCCATTGGGGGGCATATGGGGGAAATGGGGGACAATGGGACACGAGGGGGGCATGGGGGTTATGGGGGGCATGGGGGTATGGGGACGTGGGGGACATGGGGGCATGGAGGGACACTGAGGACATGGGGGGGGTGGGGACATGGGGGACATGGGGACACGAAGGGGTACAGGGGACATAGGGGCCTGGGGATGTGAGGGCATGGGGGGGTGAGGGCAAGGGGGGGGGGGCGTGAGAGGAGCAGGGGCCTAGAGGGACATGAGGGACATGGGGACAAGGGGTGACACAGAGGCACGGGGCCACGTGGGAGGGACACAAAAAAAAAAAAAAAAAAAAAAAAACAATGGTTTAAAAAATATATTTTTTTTTCCACCTTTTTCAGCTCGATTTCTGACTGCGGCTCGCTGGCCGCCGCTCCGGGGCGGCAGGGCCGGGTGCTCAGCCCGGCGCCCTGGAGCCTGTTGCGTGCTGCGTTCCAGCTCGTGATGCTTTTTCCTTAAATTTCCGTAAATTTAAGGCGATGTTTCCGGCTTGGCGCGGCCGCACGCGGAGGAGTCCCTGCTCTAGATGGCAGCAGCCTCCTTCCCTTTCGGGCCGAGGCACCCAAGCACCAATTCCCCTTCCCTCCCTCGCCCCGCAGCGGGGTCTGGAAGCCCACCACGGACGGGGCTGCCCCTCAGAGCCACCGAGACCCTCTCCGAGTTCAACCACCACCAGGAGCCCGGCTCCATTTTCTCCCTAACCCCAAAAAGAGGGTGGGAGGTGACCCCAAAGCTTCTCGCCCCTATAGGATGGACAAGACCCGTTCCCCCAGCTTGTCCCCGTGGGAAGTGCTCCGGGCTGTGACCCTCTTGGTGGCCGCCCCTAAATCCCCTCTGTTTCATCCACCAGTGTCCCACGTGGGTGGCCCCAAACTGGACACGGTGCCGCGATGTGGTCTGATGAGCGCTGAGCAGAGAAGAAGACGAATTTCGTCCCTCCTGGGGCAGGACCTCGAGCGCATCGTCCGCTCCCCAAGTTGGGTGTCACCTCCGGAGCCGATCACTTTGTCCCCGTTGCCTCCTCGTGCTCACGGTGTGACACGGGACGGGTCCCCGTGGTGCTCCAGGTGCCACCACCCTCCACCACCACGGGGCCACCAGCTCGGCCCGTTGCAGGGTGGGTATTTCACCTTGCGAGGTGAAATAGTTTTAACGAATCACAGGACCATGAGGGTTGGAAAAGCCCTCCAAAATCACCGGGTCCAACCATCCCCCTACCACCATCACCCACTGAACCATGTCCCCAAGCACCACGTCCAACCTCTCCTTGAACACCCCCGGGGATGGTGACGCCACCACCACCACCCCGGGCAACCCGTCCCAACGCCTGACCGCTCTTTCTGAGAGTAAATTTCTCCTGATATCCACCCTACGAGATCCCATCCAGCGGGGAAAATTAATTATAAATGTTTGGAGGCTATCACAAGAGGCACAGCCCTCGCAGGGACGGATCGGAGATGTGGCCCTGCCGCCTGCGCACGGCCACGTGGCAAAAGCAAACAAGGAAGGTTTAAGCCATGGGATTACATAAATGCACGTTCTCGAGGCTGTTCGGCACCGAAACGTGCCCTGAGGCTGCGCAGCGGTGCGGTGCCGCCAGGGAGCAAGGGGAGGATGTGAAGGAGCCTTGTTTTCGGATGGTGCCCACCGTGGAAAGGCCGGTGCTCATCGGGAAGGTCGATGCTCATCGCGAGACGTGGCTGAGGCTTCGGCTCGGTTCAAAATAAGAAAGAAAAAAAAAAAAAAAAAAAACATTTACGCAGCATGACCGAGCCGCGAAGCCTTACCAAATTCCTGGCTGAAGAATGGGAAAATCGGAGCGCTGAGCTCGCTGGGCGAGCGGAGAAATGGGGAGCACCCCTCGTCCCGCGCGCCCCTCGCGCCGGAGACGCCGAGCGCACGTCGGCCACGCGCCGGTGGAAGCGCTGCAGGATGGTCCTGGTGTGTGCTTGGGTTCGGCAGCGAAAATCTCAGCCTCACGCACCCCAGGGCCGAGCACAGCCCTCGGAGGACATTAATAAAACGTCGTGTGCCCTTGGGACTGATGGCTGCAGAGACCTGCTCGACCTTGGGGGTGGATGTGCTGTTAGTGTTTTTTTTTTTTTTTAGCAGTTAAACCCTGCAAGGAGCCCTGAAACCTGCAAAAAAATAAAAATAAAAAACCAACACCTTTTCTGGCACCTTCTTCTGCAGGAATTCAGGTGCTGCATGCACATACCTGAAAGTGCAATACGCGGCGTCAGCAAATGCCAGGCGGCCGTTCTGTGTCAAAACAGGTAAAATCAGTTCCGCTGTGGTCCTCTCTGCCCAGACTGGCTGTTCGCACACGTCCAGCCTGCAAATTACCTGGCAGAAATTCAGAGAGGGCTTCCATGGTGTCACCCCGGCTGCGCTGAGTCCGGCTGAGCAGTGGGTACCGAAGGCGGAAAGATTTTGCAGGCTCCTTTTTTACAGGTGGAAAACCTTCACGACCGATGGGAACCGGGGAAGTTTGTTCATTGTAGATGACCAAGGTTCAGTGGGATTGTTTAGGGAGGATCAGGCCACAGCAGAAAGTCACCCAGGAAGTATTTGGGGACACAAAAAATGGACAAAGGGCTGGTTCTGGGGAGCAGGTCCATCACTGTGACCAACCTCGGAGGTGGCCAATGTGTCTTTTAAAAGGCTGCAGGAGGGATGTGGGAATCACAAGTGGGTGGATCTGCCTGTGGGCTGGGAGATGGGTTTGGGAGAGCTTGGGTTGTTTCAAAAAAACAACAGGACAACGACTCAGGTAAATACCCTGCAAGGTGCTTTGAAAAGGGTGCATACGAATAAAGTGGCCTCAGGGATGTAGTGGACATCGATTCCTAATGAAATCCATTTTGCTCACTTGCTGGAGAGGAGAAAAGACCCCCCCCTGCATTAGCAGCCCCCCAGCAGATGAGCACCAGGAGCAGCATCGCCGACAGCCCCCGAGCGCAGGAAAGCTCCGAGGGACGGGCAGAGGAGTGGGCTGGGGGCTGCGCAGAGATTTCGTGAGCTCCTGGAAGGGAGACAACTCTCAGCAGGGTGGCAGAAAATACACTTTCACGCAGGACGATGGTGGAGCAGATCCAAAACGAAGACGAGGAAGCTTTGCATGACCTGTAGGAAGACGGGGGCGAGATCAGGTATTTGTCTGGCTGCCTCCAGCCTCCAGCACGATTTAGATTCAGATTTAGAGGATGGGTCTGGCAAGGACCTCGGCTCAAAGGTCCCAGGTAGGGATGTAGGAGCAGAATCAGTGCTCAGCAGTAGCTTTATACCAGGTAGGCATAGGAAGGAGGGAGCAGCGTGTGCATCCCTTCGCTAGGAGCAGGACGGGAGGCGATGCCGCCTGCGATACGCGTCCCAGAGGGGCTGACATCACTGCTGCCGCGCAGACGTGCGTGTCTGGGCCAGCAGCATGAAGGGGAACGGGCACTTCGGGGCATGAGTCACCTCGTCCTGAGGTAAAGATCTCAGCCAGCTCAGGGGAATTGCACCCAAGAAGCGATTGCACCCCAAATCCCTGCCAGAACCGTAGAGGCAGGGCTGGCAGCTGGCACAGGCGTGCGCCTTGGTGCTGAAGGAATCTGGTTTGGGTCGGCTTTTTGATCCTTTTGGGATTACAGAGCAGAAACGTGCTGATCCTCAGGTGGAAAGGCAGTGCCGCTACCACCCCCAGAGCAACAAACCCCGAGTCTGCAGGGGGCATGGAGAAGCTGAGTGTGCATGGAGGTGCCTGGGCCGATCAGTCTGTGGATCCTCCTTCCTTGCCCTGATGTATCGAGACCCATGCAATCCCTGGACAAGTGCCATGCCACGTCCATCTCCATCGGGATGCTGCACTGGAGGAGATGGGGCTTCCAGCCAAGGTTTCCATCCAGCATCACTCTTATCCACGATTCTGTCCGTTCTCGGACAAGAGAACAACATGGCTTGCAGGTGGACGTGGCTTTTCCATGCCTTTTGGGGTTACAGCCGAGAAAATGGTGGGGTCAACCGGGCTGAGAAGAAACAGGGAGGAAAAGACCACTTCCAACTCGGTCAGTGAGGTGAGTTTGGAGCGTCCTCAGCCAAGCAGAGGAGCAAGCAGCCCCCAAAGCGCTGGAAGCAACGGCAACCTCAAGCTGGCCCTGGGATTAAGCCAATTAGAAGCTGCTAGAATTTGCATAGCCTAATTAAAGATTCACTGAGCAGACACAACGAGACCGAGTCTGAGCAGCCAGCCCGGTGCTCAGCGTTTTCCCGTGGGCTGCCCTGGGTCATGTTTCGGGGCATGATTCACATCCCACACTTAGGAAATCTCCGCTCTCACGGGACGGGATGGGAGCTGTGTCCTCCAGGGCTGTCACACAGACGATAGATAGGGGGTTTAATACCCAATTTATGGCAGAGCTGTTCATTTTGGGTGATCTGGGGTTAAAAAAAAAAAAAAAAAAATCCCAGGCAGCCTCCTGTGATGCCAACACGTGTTCCTGCTTAACAGCTTACATTTGGCCTGGGTGCACTTCTTAACCCAACGATGCTTTGTCACCTTTTGCCCCAAAACGGGTTTCCCCAATCCTTAGTAAACCCCACAAAAGGGGGCAGCCCTGGACGGGATCTCATTTGCCCACCTGCTTCTGGGCGCTGCTTCTTGCAGAGATTTGGACCTTGGACCTTTTCTCCAGCACCTGGTGGCCAGGTTGCGGCGGGCAGAGGACTTCCCCCGTTAATTGCCCCTGCCTGGCAAGGCTGAAGTCACTGCAACAGCTGGGAAACAGCAGCGATACAAGCCGAGGGATCACCTTCCTCCTCCTCCCTCTGCCCCGTGTGCCAGAGTGGGGAGAAAGCTGGATGGGGGCTAAATCTGGGAGCAAAAGACAGAAAATCCGTCGAGATGCGGGCGGCCCCGTTTGTTTGCAGAGAGCTGGTATTTTATCCTGCTCATCTCTTGAGGATTTGTCCTTGAGGCTTTTTTTTTTTTTAATCCTTTACAGAAGCATTTCAGATATGTGAATAACAAGGAAAGGTGATTTAGATCCCATGAATATTGAAGACTCCAAGGCGAAAACACGGAAGAAGGAAAAGGTAAGGAAATGAGGAGGTCCCGGCCCTTCCTGGTGAGAGGGAGGGGTTACCAAGGCTTCCTTAAAACAGCCCTGTTGGGAAAAACCATTGTTTTCCCCGCTCCTCTCCTAAACCCCTCCTTAAAGCCCGGGGCGGTCCGTGGGTCACTCGCTGGTGCTGGGTCCCAGGGCCTTGGTCCTTGAGCACCTCCCTGCCCCAGCATCCCGGCGATTCGGGGTCTCTGTGCCCCGGAGTCCCCGTGCTATGGGGACTCCTCTGTGGTGCTAAAGGATGCTGCAAGGCAAACCCCAAAGCCCTTTGCACCAAAACATCCCCGCGGCTGCAGCCCTCGTGTGAGCTGCTTTCCAAAATTTCATTTAATCTCTCTTTTCCCACGTGAAATCTTCTGGTTCTCGACCATCCGTAACACTGCTTGCTGAGGATTTAGGGGTCTTTTGCCTGAAAAGGGAGGCAAAAGCCGTCGTTTGCTGATGGGTGATAATAATAAGCCCTTGCTGGATTCAGATCCAAGTGTTTACATGTCTTCAGAGACGCAAATCTGGGCATCATGTTTCAGGAAGAATTGGGAGAAGCAAACTGGATATGGAAATGCCATGAGAGCAAGACGTATCATGCTCCCCAAGCAGTAATTAAAAGAGAATCAAGTGCAAGTGCCTGGGAGACGGAGATCTTCCTTCCCAAAGAAGCAGCATCCATCCCTTTGCCATGCCAGGGGAATGAGGCTCCTGCTACAACCCAAAATGACCCCAAAATGGCTAAAAAGGCTCTGGCTAAACGGCTACGGGCAAAGGACTACGCTCAAAGGGCACCTATAGGATACCTAAAGGACAGCTGCTTTCTTTCCAACCAAAAAAAGCACATGAGAGCTTGTGTTAGTGCATGAGTAGTGGTTAATTCTGTGCCAATTAGGAGGTAAAATGCAGAAACGGAACTGCTTATTAAATTACAAATCATGCAGACTAAATCCGAAGATTATTTAACGCCAAGTGTTTCAGTGAGACACTTGCAAAACTGCGTTAGAATAATAATATCACTGTGGAAGTGGTATTAGTCAAAGTAATGAAAATATAAATTAGGAAAGGCTTAGACAATAAAAAGGAAATATATATAGGTTAAGGAAAAGAAATACATAAAGTATCTACATTAAAGAATAAAACAACATGCTTGGAGCAGAGTAATTTAGAGCCATTTTCCCCACAATCATATTTTCAACACCAATTTGTTATCTCATCCCAGTAAGCCAAAGAGATGATAAATATTAAAGATTTCTTTTGTAACCATCTGCCAGCCAGCATCCTCATTACTAATAAAAAGAGTTGAGCCTCTTCTTGTTTTGCTTCTTCTGTGCAAACACACGAGGCCCTACCACCGATTTTCATGAAACTGTTCCAAAATAGAGAACGTGGCGAAATGCAAGCATTTATCGAGCACTGCCTCTACGTAACAGGCAGAGGAGGGGAAAAAGCTTCCAGCATCCTGCTGCCCTGCGCATCCCTGCGTCCTCCAGAAATCTGCGCTCGTGTTTTTGGGATGGGACGGATCCTGAGCCCTCTGTAGCACGCGAGTGGAGCAGAGGAGAGGTTTGCCTGCTCCACGCACACGTGCAAGACACCTTCAGCTCCCAGTCTCTGAGAAAAGCAGCCAGCAGCTGTGCCCCAGGTTCATTAGCACATCGCAATTAAATGATCCTGGGCGTAGCATTGCCATCATTTAATAACCAGATCTGGGTCTAGAGCTTGTCCTGGACGGGTACAGAATTACCTCCTGCTCTGCAGCCAGCACGAAGCTGTGCTCTGCTCGTCCCATCATTGCCTTCTCCTTCTTCACACTGCGCACCACGGGGACCAGGCTCTGCAAACCGAACCAAAACCTGTCTTTTTCCACCCAAAAGAAACAAAAACCCCATCCTCATGCCTTATACCCACCCAGGCTGCACCATGCCCTTGCTCTTGCGTGTTGCCCGTGCGCCATGGTCGCCTTGCTCCGGGGGACACCCGAGCCACCCGCCGCCGGTGCTGCTCCTGCTACAGGCAGGATGCGGCCCCCGGGACCTGCCAGCCAGCCTGGGCACCACGTCCTCTGTGGGAAAGGCCAGCCCCAGAGCTATAAAGAGAATTAGCCTGCCATGTCGCCAAGCTTTATTCGGCGCTGACACGGTACGTTTACTGCTTTTCCCACAGAAAGCCAGGGCCAGCCCGCCGCCTTCCTGGAATGCTGTTTTATCCCCAGCTTGATTTACGAAAGAGCCCGAGAGGAGCCTGGAGATGGAGGGGCTTGAAATGGGCCTCACAGATCCTGCAGGAGCAGGGGAAAGGCTGGGAAAACACCCCAAAAATGGCCTGGCAAGGCTCGGGGGGGGGCCACGTGGAGGTCACAGCACCGCCAGTTTCTCCCCCATCCTCCCAGTCCTCCACACCACCCCAGGAGAGGCTATTTCTGCTGCCCCCTCAGCTATTTAAAGCCTGAAGCTCAGGGCACCAGCCCTGCCAGAGCAGCCGGCAATTATTGATTTGTGCTAACGAACAACGAGGAAACAACAGGCGACGGTGAGCCCTCGGCGCCTGCACCGCACGGGGCTGCCCACGGGGCCGAGATGCCCACGCTGGGGGCAGCAAATGGCAGAAGGATGGGGGCGACAAAGCCACAATGCGTCATTTGTGCACTGAACCACCCATAAAGATGAGATTTTTATCTTTTTTTTTTTTTTTTTTTTTTTTTTTTTAACCAAAGCACGTGAGATTTCAGCCATTACTCAAGTCCTGAAACACACAGAGCAAAACCTCCGGGACTTTGCCTGCGGACGCGGATTGCTGCCGCTGAAGGTCTGAGCTCCGAGGAGACCTGAGGGGTAAAACAGACACTTGCACAAACACCAGCACCACCAGTTTCAACTGGGAACGATCTGGGAGGCGGCTCGGCAGCCAAAAACCTTCCCTCTGCAAAGCCACCCAGCTCCACAGGTCCCCGAAAGCCTACCACGCTCCGCACGAAAGGCACATTTGCACGGGGCCAGGCCTGCCTACTCCGGGAGATTAATTATTATTCAAGCGCAGATAAAATGAGCAAGTTAAACACAGCGATAAAGGGTTAGATAAAGCAGAGCTGTTTGCATTTTATGGCAAGGCAGGAGCTCGCTGCTAGGAGCTAACCAGACTTGGGCAGCTGGTGCAGCCTTTGGGAACGTGTCCCCGTGGCCGCAGCGGTGACCCCACGTGCTGGCGGCCGCACGGTTGCAATATTCCTGCATTCCTGTGCTCGGCTTGCACCAGGAAAAGCGAAGGCTGGATGTACGTGGGGCTGCTGAGGGCAAAGTGCTGGGTTTCTGTGCTGGCCACTGGAGCAGTGGCATGCCCCAGAGCCCTGCCATATCCCCGTGCTGCGCGTCACCGGGACCTGTGAGGACGCAGCAGGGACAACATTGCCGCCCGACGGTCTCATGCTCATCCTCAAGCAGCTCTTACTGGTCCAGTAAAAGTGGGATGCTGGGCTGGAGGGTGTCCAGAGCTGTCCTGAAGCAACGTCCAGCCTCATCCCTGGGGATGCTGAGCCACCAGGAGAGCAAACAGAGCCGCGCCGCTCTGCGCCTTCCCTGCGCGCGCCACTGGAGCAGCCACGACCTCGGAGAGGTTTCCAGACCCCGCCACTGCTGGGAGCCGTTCCCAGGAATGCGGGGTGGGAGGAAGGGAGGAGAAGGGCAGGGAAAGCGTTTCGGGGATGCTGGCAGAGCACCCGTCATGGCTGGGGCGGGGAGGTGGGAACATCAGTGGGAGCATCCGCGAGATGCGGGAAGAGGGGGAGGACCCGCGGTTTTTGGGGGGGCCTCGCAGAGCCTTCCTCGCTCCTCTTCCTCCTTCCCCACCCCTGCTTAATTCTCCCTCATCTGCACGGGGCCATGTGGTGCAGGGACCTCTGGAGCACCTCAGCAGGGACTCAGGGGCCTGGCAAAGGTGAGCGGATCCTCAGCGTGCAAAGCTCGAGGCAGCCAAGGGCGCTTTCCATCAGGCCGGGGAACTTTCCAAAGGTTCCTCCCTGCCGCGGCCGAGCCAGCATCCTCCCTGCGCGCCGCGGTGGGGCCGGCTCCTGGCCTGCTGCCCTGCGGGAACAGCCCTGCTCCTTTAGCAGGAGCGTTCCCACCTCAGCACCAGCTCCTCGAGAGCAGGAGCAGCCCCTCAGTCTCTCCTATCTTCCTGTGCTTGGGCTTTACTGGTCTTTGGAAAGCAACGGAGGAAAAGGGAGGTGTGCTCAAACACTGAGCTGCATTTGCCAGTGCCAAATTGTCCTTCCTCCAGCCCTTTTAGGAGGTTGTCACCAGGTTGGTGTCCTTTATAACAAGCTGGGGCTGCGAAGCTCCAGGCTGGGAGGCTGGGCTTGTTTAGGGCCATGTTTTTGTGCGTTGCCTCCTGGAGCAGATGGGTGTCCAAAAATTGTCAGCTTCGGAGCCCTCCATGCTGCACAGGCAGGAACATGTGGATGGGGAGGTGTGGGCATGGACAGGAGAGATGCACATGGGGTGGGGAGAAGGGCACAAAGATGGGGAGAAGGGCACAAAGGTGGGGAGACGGGCACAAAACAGGGGAGATGGGCACATGTACGGATGGAGCAAGAGGTCTCCATGCACCAGGATCTACCGCTGGGCCAGCCCTGTGCCAGCACCACACTGTTGTGGTCTGTGGCCCTCAGGCCAGGGTAGGGAATGGTTCTGGCACCGGTGGTTCCCTGGGAAAGGTGGGCATGGATAGTGCAGAAAACACCAGGGAGAAGCCCACGGTGAGGGGGGTGAGTAGGAGCTGCACTCCCTGGGCACGGTCTGTGTGCACGCTGCCATGCTGGGCTTCGAGGCAGAGGTGCAGAAAGCGTGTCTTTGGCAGCAGAAGCAGCAAACAAGGACTTTTACACCCATTTCTATCGCATCCCAAGTCCCCAGGTCCTGCCACCTCCACCCAACCCACCCACGTCTGCTCTGTCCGTGAGGCCTCAGCTGGGAAATTCATCCGGGCCGGGGGAACAGCTCCACTGCCACTGAGCATCTGAAATGCTGATAGCTTTTCCAGGCTGCTCCCAGCCCCATCCAGCTCCGGGGTGGCTCCGTCCCTCCTCGTCCAGCTGGGTCCCACTCGGACCAGTGGCCACAGCAGCAAAAAATGCCCCGGGAGTCCTGCAGTGAGGCTGCTGGTGGAGATTTGCAACGTGTGCTGTTATGCAGTAGCCCCGCTGCTTTTGCTTGGAGCTCCCGGACCAAATAATTACAGGAGGCAGCAGGCACAGGGTATGCGGTGACAGATCCCAGCACGAGGCTCGCTGATGCCATGACTGTGCGTGGGTTTCGGGTACAGGCCCCTCTTGCAGCAGAAACCTCCGGGTCCCCTGCCCTGCAGGAAAATGCCTTCTCTGCCCCCAAATGCTTACGGGGCCCCGGAGGTGAAGAGGGCGGTGGGAGGAAGGATTGCAGTCCCCGTCCTACACGGCTGCTCCTGCTCGGGGGGGGTTGCCCAAGGCCGATTCCACCTCCCCAGGCCCACATGGGGTGACCCGGAGAAGTGACAGCCCTGGGGAGCCCGGCGGGACCCCTAAATCCCCGGGGTAGCTGATGAAGACGGCAAGCAGGAGCGTGCCAAGGGCGCGCCTCCAACGTGCTCGTGTTCAGCTGGTGTTTCTCATTGCTTTGCTGGCCGGGGTGTGGGGCTATTTAAATATAGATTTTTTAAAAAAATATATATTTAAATATTAAAGCAGGGTTCATTTCAAAAGTGAAAGTTCACGTTGGCAGAAAAACCTTTCTTTTTAGCCAAAAGCCCCAGCCCCAGCACTCCCAGGACCCCTTGGCCGTGCTCCAGGTCTGCTCCTGAGTCCTCAGCTTCGGGTGCTGGGGGGGCCACCTCCCAGCAAAAGCCGCTCCTGCACCTCTGTCCCTGGGGGTGCCCGGGGGGGGCCGAGCAGGGCAGAGCACCCCAGGAAGGACAGGGGGCTCCTGGGGGCCACTGTGGTCCCCAGGGATGGGGTGTGCCAGGTTGGGTGGGGGGCCGGGAGGTGGGAGGGTTGAGGGGTCCCCGAAAAGGTTGCCAGGGGAAGGGAGGAGTGGGGTGGATTGGGGGGATCCCCAAAAACGATGCCAGGGGGAGGGGGATGATTTGGGGGGGGATACCCAAAAAGGACGCCGGGGGAAGGAGGGGGGAGGAGTGGGGTGTTTTTTTTGGGAGGGTCCCCAAAAAGGATGCCAGGGAGAGGAAGGGGGGATGAGCAGGGTGGTTTGGGGGAGTCCCCAAGAAGGATGCCGGGGGAAGCAGGAGCAGAGTGATTGGGGAGGGGGGGGGATCCCCAAAAAACGATGCCAGGGAAGGGAGGAGGGAGGAGCGGGATGGATTGGGCGGGACGGGGCGGGACGGGGCGCTGGGGCCGGCCCCCCCCTCCCCGGGCTCCGCTCCCTCTCCCGGCCCCGCTCCGGGGCGGGGCGCGCCCGGCACCGGCACCGGCACCGGCACCGGCACCGGCCCCGCCGCGCCGCCGCCGCATGAAGGTGCGCGGGGCCGGGACCGGCACCGGCACCGGGACCGGCACCGGAGGCGCAAGCGGGGAGGCGGCGCGGCGGGGGGCGGCGGCGCTGGGGCCCCGGTGCCGGTTGGACGCAGGGAGAAGCGGGCTGGAGCAGGGCCCCGGAGCTGCCCCGCCGCCCCCGCCGCCAGCCGGTGGGCCCGGGGGGGACGGCAAGCGGCTGTCGGTGCTGCTGAGGAAGATGCACTTGTTCCGGAGCTCCAGCTACGAGATCCGGCTGGAGGGAGAGGGGGGCAGCCTGCCCCGCATCCAGGGCATCCGCTGGGTGAGTGGGGACACGGGGACACGGGGACAGACATGGGGACGTGGGGACAGCAGGGGCATGGGGACAGACATGGGGGCACGGGGATAGCAGGGGCATGGGCAGGGACATGGGGACGTGGGGACAGACATGGGGATAGCAGAGGTATGGGGACTGCAGGGACCTGGGGACAGACATGGGGACATGGGGATAGCAGGGACCTGGGGACAGACAGGTGGACATGAGGATAGCAGGGATGTGGGGACAGCAGGAACAAGGGGACAGGGGGGACATGGAGACAGACGTGGGGATAGTAGGAACATGGGGACAGCGGGGGCATGAGGACAGACGTGGGGACATGAGGATAGTGAGGACATGGGGACAGCAGGGACATGGATACAGATATGGGGACAGCAGGGACCTGGGGACAGCAGGGACAACAGTCACCGACCCCACCTGCAGGAGCCCCCACCCGCCTGTCCCCCCGCTGCACCCCTCAGCATCCTCCCCTGCGCCCGCAGGGCTGGGGGCTACGAGGTGGAGCCGAGCAGGACCCCCAGCCTTACCACAGCCCCCAGCCCCGCTTTGTAGGGCAGCTCCGGCCTCCCCGAGCCTACCCAGGTGGGCTGGCAGCGGGCCGTGAGCTGCGCCCCGCTCCGGTTTGCTGCCTGCGGGGCCAGGCGTGCGGTGAGCGCCCTTGGGCAACCGCCAGCCCCGGCCCCTTCTCCGGGGTGCAGCTGCCAGCGGGGCACGAAACGAGCCCGGGGCCGTCGTGCTCCAGCGAGCGGCGCCCGGGCAGCGCACCCCGATCTGCAGCCAGCGAGCAGGAAACACCTTCCCCGCGTCCACGGCACGCAGGGTTCAAAACGTTCCCTCCCCGGTGGCGGCTCAGCCCCGTTTCTCCAGGCGGAACCGGTCGCTTGGCAGCGGGACGGTGCCCAGCGCCACGGCCTCCGGCCCCAGCCCGCTGCCGGCCCCCTTTGCCAGCCCTTGGGGTCCCCGCTGCCGGCCCCCCGCTGTCCCCTGGGTGCTGGAGGTGGCCGCAGGCGCCCGGTGTCCCAGCCGAGCCCCGTGGCCGCCCACCTTCCCCTTCCCACGCTGCCTGACCCGGCACAAACATTCTTAAGGAATAAGGAAAAATTGCTTTGCGTGCTTTTGTGCAGTCTGCAAGCTCTTTCACAAGCAAAATTCTCTTATCTTTTATTTCCACCCCCCTCTTCGTTCTAATATTTTCCTCCCCAGAACTTGTAGGGACTCACTTTGGGGTATTTTTATTTAAGAGTGGCACAAAGCAGAGGGCTCGGGACAGCAGCAGGTCGCAGCGCCGCGGTTTTCAAGTGCTGGGCTAGCAAAAATCTGGCAAAATCTGACAGCGCGGTGGCACGTGCAGCGTGGCAGGAGTGTCCCCCCTGCGTGGCTCCCCCCTGATGGGGGGATCCTTTTGGGGAGGGGGACAGAAGGGGGGTTTTCCCCAGTTCTTGCAGGTCTGAGGGTGCTCGGGTGCGGAGAGGCGGATGGCTGGGAGCCGTCTGGCTGTGCCTAGGTGACACAGTGTCCCTTGTCCCCGTGGCCGCAAGCTCCTGGAAGCTCCTCGTCGTGTGTGGCTCTGTCCCGTCCCTCCTGGGGACCCGTTTGCCTGTCCGTGCGGCCACCAGATCTCTTCCAGCCCTGCTCTCTGCCACGAGGCTCCAGCGTCCCCAAACAGCTGCACCCATCCCACAGCACAAGCGCCATCGTCACCGCGTCCCTGGAGAGGGGCGGAAGGGACAGAGCAGGTCCCCTTGGAGACCCCTCCCCGGCGAGGGTCCCGGGGGGAAGCGAGCCCCTGGCTGGCTGCCGTGCCTTTGGAGCCTGCGGATGGGCGAGGACTTTCTCCGGAGCCGTAAAGCCTGAAATAGCTCCTGTTGTTTTTCCTCGGGATCCCAAACAAAGCGGCGCGCGAGCGCGGAACGGTCGCTGCCGGCCTTGGCCGCTCGCCCACGGCTGCCGGATTTCTGGAGACCGGCAGGATCTCAGCGCCCCCGTGTCCCGTAAGCAGGAAGATGGAAACAGGCAACTCCTTAGGAAGCGCTTTGGAGACGGCGGCCGCGATGCTGCGACGACCTGGGGGCGGGGGGGGACGGGGACATCCTGTGGGGCCAGCCCTGGGAACCACCCAGCTCCCGCGCGTGGGGAGCAGGCGTGCTTGGGAAGGCGTTTGGGGAGATTTTGCCCACATTTTTCAGAGCTGGTTTTGCAACGACAAAATGTCAGCAGGGAGAAACCTCCCCGAGCAGCTGTCCTTGGGCAGGGGAGGTTTTTCTCGGTCTCCTTCGCCGTCCTTGCTTCGAGGAGGACCGTGGCACGTCCTGGCTCTCCGCCCCAAGGACAGACCCGCTTCACGGGGTGACGGCGAAGCCCGTTCCGTGCGGGGCCGGTGCGGGTGACATCGCCCTGCGGGTCCCGAGGGAGGCAGCTCCACACTCCTCAGCCCGGGCTCCTGTTTGCAAACATTTGCTCTCCGATTGCCGGAGCGTTTCCTGCTCCGCGGGGCGTCACGGGACTCGGGAAAGTTTGCAGAGTGAGTAAGCGGTGGCGCCCCAGCTTTGGTGACAGTGGCCAGGTTGGGAGCGTCTCCGGGGACCTGCCACTTGTTTTCCATCCGTTCCCCCCCCCCGAATTGCTCCTGAGCCTCTTGCAAACTGCTGCCTGTGGGCTCGAGCTCCGGAGGAAGAGGAGGAAGAAGAGGAGGAGGAAGAAGCCCTGGCGGTTTGGGAAGGGATGGAGGGGATGGAGCAGCCTGAGCCAGGCAGAGCACCCGGCCGTGCACCTGTCGGTGGGCGCCCACCTCCATCACCTGCCTGCACCCAGAGGTGCCGGGACGGTTTGGTTTCCCCTCAGCTCCCTGCTAGGTGTTTTTTTTTCCCCTCGAATTCCCTTGCAGAGGAGGATTCTGCAGCTCAACACCCTTGAATTCCTTCACTGGGACTTCCACCGGGGCCGTCCCTCTTGCTGGGGTTGCCCAAACCACCGCCACCAGCCTGGAGCCAGCAGATCCGAGGAGGATCTGGCCCAGAAGACGCCAAATTGCCAAAATTACATTTTGAGCACCCGCCCCTCCACCACCAGCCCTGAATGCTTCAGGACCCTTCTCAAAGCAACCAGAAACAACCAGGGGGGTGCCCACAAAGCCTCCCCCCGGGGGTGAGCACCCGAGGAGGATGCTCCTTGCTGTGTCTCGGGGTTAATGCTCCGAGGGCAGCGGCTGCCTCCGCGGAGAACAGGTCTGACGGGTGCTCTGGGCTTGGATGCGCTGGGGACGGATTCGGCACATGTCTCGGAGATGAAAGGTCGTTTGTTCAGGGCCGTGGCCGTGCGGGAGCCCTCGCGCTGCTCGGGTGAAACATCCCCCGAGGTTTAACCAGAGCTGTTGGAGCAGCGCGGTTTTCGGAGCAGACGAGGGTGGTGCGAGCAGCTGGGTGTGTTTTCTTCTCAGCCCCTCCAGCCACCAGTGATGCTGAGCAGCCCCGTTGGGTGCCCAGAGTGGATTTTTTTTTTTGGCAGCGCCGCGCTTTTTTGATGCCTGGCAGGGTCTGTGGCTTGGATCGCAGCACGCACCCTGCTAGCGGAGGCAGCTTCCAGCAATTCCCAATGGTGCAGTGATGGATTGCTCCAGGAAGGAGTCCCCGAGCCCAAAAGAGCAATGCTATTTCGGGACTGGCCTTGGTGAACGGCGGAGACATTAGAGAAGCTGGTTTAGAAAATAGCACTGGGTCAGCTCATCGCGTGTCGATTCGGTGCCCATTAAACAAAGCAAGAACTCAGTGGGTGACCGCGGTTTCCGTCCCTAGAAGATGCGTTTTCACGAAGCAAGGGTTTGGAGAAGGAGGGAGAGGCTCAGCACCGAGGTACGAGAGCTGCAAAGAGCAGGGAGGAGCTCCCAGGGATGACTTTGGGGCTCAGCTTCACGAGCACCAGGGAGAGGAATTATCTTCTGCCCCCTCCCAGCGACTCGCAACTCGGGCTTCCTGAGCTAGAAGCGGTGCCTTTGCACGCGGCAGATATTTTTGGTCTCCCTTTAACCCACCCAGCCCCCTTCTGCAGCAAATTCAGCGTCCCCGGTGCCCTGCGGCAGGGAGTGCCCCCGCTTTGTGTCCCCCTGCCCACCCCGCTTCATTCCCGTCTGCTCCTTCGACTTGCAAGAGACCCTCATCAGATTCAGAGGTCCTCCAGGAAGAGGCTTTTCGGAGCATTTCACTACCTTCCTCTGTCTTTATTTCATTTCTCTTTGAGGTTAAGGGAGCACTGAAAGGACAAGTGAAAAGGGTGTGCTGTGAACTGGTGCCGTGGCACACCGAGGTTTCCTATTTTCTTCTCTTCCTGCCAACACCCATCCCACTATTTGCATTTTTTACAGCTACGGAGGCCTGGGCTCCTGCTGCGCTCAAGGAGTAATCATTGGCTCGGAGCCTCTGACCATGAACAAGGGGAATTTGGGCTTGTTTCCTTCCAATACCCCATACTGACCTATGTCTGGGTTGAATTTCACCCGCTGCTCTGCTTCCCCGCTGGGAACGCAAAAACTCATCCGCAGGAGGCTCCATCCCCTTGTCCACCTGAACATTATGGCTGAATGCAACCACACCGTGTCGGCACGAGCCTGGTGCTTGGGAGCTTCCAGGATCCCCCCTAAAATCCTTTGGGGAAAAAAAAAAAAACTTCATCTTTGCCACCTGCAGCCCTTGGGAAGCCGAGGTTGCACCTTGCTCTTAGCAAAGCCTCTGTCTGGTTGCTGGGCTCCTGCAGTTGTGGGACCACCACATCCTGGTGCTGTTTCTGTTTAGTTTCCATGATTTATTGCATGAGCTTTTCTGGCTGTGCTTTGATCCGAGACCAGTCCCCGATGTGTTACCTGCAAAAAGGGGTTTGGGCGTGCTCGAGCACGTGGACAAAACTCATCCTCATTATCGCTCTCTGCCGTCCTCGTCCTGCTGTGGGACGGGCTGACAGCGGGTATGCTCCTCCAGCTCTTTCCTCTGGAATTTGTGATCTTTTTCCCCCTCCTCAT
Organism: Cygnus olor; assembly: GCF_009769625.2. NCBI lineage: Eukaryota > Metazoa > Chordata > Aves > Anseriformes > Anatidae > Cygnus > Cygnus olor. The sequence goes on from NC_049197.1 coordinate 1,218,189, forward strand.
TTGGACCCAGCTTCAAAGCTGGAGGAAAAACTTGGGGCCTTCCCTCTCCCTGCCCTGGGGCCGCTCCGGCTTCCCATGGGTCTTTCTGATGTCCTCCACAAGTGGTGTTTGCTCCGTGGCTCCAATAAGGCTCCTTTGATCCTTGTTTGCGAGGGTTTTACTTTTAACTTCCTTCTTTTATCTCCCAGCTCGCTTGTTTGAAGGCGCTTTCCGTCCTGGAGTTAAACATCACTGCCGTGGGGGGGGTTCACAGGGTCAGGTCCCTGGTGTGCGAGGCAGCGAGGGGTGTGGGATGCTCTGAGCCCCCTCCAGGCTCTGTCCCCACCAGGACATCCCAGCTCGCTGCTCCTCGAGGCAGGTTTTGGTGGTGCCCAAGGGGTTTTGCATGGCAGGAGCCCGGCACGCGAGCTGGACGCGTGGCGGTGGCATCGGCACGGCCGGCAGCGTGCGAGGGAAAATTGGGCATAAAAGGAAAGTGGCTGAAAGTGAGGGAAACGCAGGGGAAAATGAGCAGGGGGTGTTTGGGGGCTGCGGGCATTGGAGGGGTCTGTTCTCAGCAAGATGGCACAAAGGAGACTTTGCTGTGGTTTTAGGATCAAGCGCTCGGGGATGCGTGTGTCCTCTCCTGGCGCAGAGCACATGAGGCTGAACGGTACCCAGGGGGTGCAGGAAGCATGGCAGAGCTCCCCTGGCCACCAACCCCTTTGTTTTTGGTTTTCCAGACCCCACTTTTGGACACTGAATCCTCGCTGGAGTATGGACACAGCCTTACCCAGGTGGGCGGACAGGGGATGCCCCCAAGGACACAAGTTTGGTGCTTGGTAAAGGGCTGGGGGGGGGGACAGAAACGTCTCCAAGGCTGCGGTGGGTAGGGGGCCGCGGTGGGATGGGCAATCCCTTGCGCTCGGCTGTTCCTGGGGCTGGGGATGGAAGTCCTGGGGGGCTGGGACGGGGTCTAGGCATGGCACCCTGGCGCCATATTGGGGAAGTTCAGCAGGAAGCTTGCTGGCATGGAGGTGTCCGTCACTGCCCGTGCCCTTCTGGCCGCCCCACAAACCATCTAACCTCGTTTCCCCCCCAGGCATCCCCGGAGAAGATCTGGCGAGCCGGGAAGCTCCTCTTCACCCACCTCACCAGCACCTGCCCCGGCCTCATCCGGGACCACAAGCATCACCTGCGGCACCACAGGTGGGACAGCGAGCATCCGCACCGCGCGTGGGGCCACCGCGGGCTGCGAAGGACCCTCCGAGGAGGGCTTGGCCACGCTCCTGGGCTCTGCAACCCCATTTTGGGGGCATTTCTCACGCTTCTCCCCGTCTTGCAGGCAGTGCTGCTCGGGGAAGGAGCTGGTGGACTGGCTGCTGAACGCGGGGCTGGGCGTCCAGATGCGGAGCCAGGCCGTCGGCGTGGGCCAAGTGCTGGTGGACGGAGGGGTCCTGACGCACGGTGAGCACCACCAGGGGCCCTCTGGGGCTTTGGGTGCTGGGTGCACCGAGTCGCCCTGCTCCTGCAGCATGCTGCGGTCTCCCTTGGGTGCTTGGGTGCCACGCACGCCTAAGCTGATGTGCTTTGCCCCTCCGCAGTCAAGCAGGAGTGGCATTTCCAGGACAAGGACACCCAGTTTTATCGCTTTGCTGAGCTGGAGCTGAGCCCCGAGCCCGGCGCAGGGCTGCGGGATGTGGAGGAGCTGCTGGAGGCCGTGGCTTTCCTGGCCCAGCTGGGTCCCGATGCGCTGCTCACCATGGCCCTGCGGAAGCCGTGAGTGCCCGGGGGCTCCCAGGGGGCCAGGGGGTTCGTTTGGACCCTGCTCCATGCAGCTCTGGAGATGCCAAAGGCTGCTGCGGATGGGGTGCGCCGAGCATCTCTTCCCCAGCTGCCAGGTCGAGGACTCGAGGGGATGCCACCGGCTTGTGCCCGGAGCAAGGTGGCAGCCCAGGGGGTGGCAGGGAGGGGTGCAGGGCCCTGGGGTCCTCACGGCAGCCGCTTACCCACCCTTCTTCTGCCAGGCCGGCCCAGCGCACGGAGGACGAGCTGGAGCTGATATTTGAGGAGCTGCTCCACATTAAAGCTGTGGCTCATCTCTCCAACTCAGTGAGTGCCCCCCCCCCCCAATCTTCATCCATCCCCTCCCAAATCCTCCTGCATCCTCCTCCTCCTCTCCTGGCCCTCTCCAGCCGTCCCTGGGGCCCCCTGCCACCCTGTCACCCCATCCCGAGCGTGTCCCCTCCTTGCTTGGCCCTAAGGGTGGGCGCCTCTTGCTGCAGGTGAAGCGGGAGCTGGCGGCTGTGCTGATGTTCGAGTCACACCAGCGAGCCGGCACCGTGCGTGAGTACCGCGGGCTGGGGACAGGATGTCCCCGAGGACAGGGTCCCCAGGCGGGGTGGACGTTGCCATCAGTGTGGATGCTCCAGCTGGATTTTCTTGGACCGGGGATGGTGGGGACCGAAACGCTCGCTGGGGCTGGGTGGGATGGGGCTGATGAGGGATGCTCGGGCTCTCCCAAGAGAAAACCCATCGGTTTTTCCCCACAGTGTTCAGCCAAGGAGATAAAGGCACCTCGTGGTACATCGTCTGGAAGGGCTCGGTGAATGTGGTCACCCACGGCAAGGTAGGTGTGTCCCTGTGCGGCCACCTTGTCTCCGATGCTGCTGGGTGCTGAGGCGTGGGGCTCTCCAGACACCCTGCATCGCCCACCTGGAGCAGGGGACCGGGGCTGTCACCCCATCCCTGTCCCCCCGCAGGGCTTGGTGGCCACCCTGCACGAGGGGGACGATTTTGGGCAGCTGGCGCTGGTGAACGACGCGCCCCGCGCGGCCAGCATCATCCTGCGGGAGGACAACTGCCACTTCTTGCGGGTGGACAAGCAGGACTTCAACCACATCCTCAAGGTGGGCAGGGGGCCGGGGGGGGTCCCATGCTGGGCACAGCAGCAGCACCCCATGCTGGGCACCCTCCCGGGGCTGTGGGATGTGCAGAGCCATGGGGTTTGTAGGGTAGGGCAGTTCTCCGTGTGCCGATGTGATTTTTGGGGTGCAACCAGCTGGCTGGGCACCGCTTGCTCCCCGAAACCCGGTGCCTGCCCACGCTGGGCTCAGAGGCAATGCTTTACCCCGGCCATCTTCCCCCTCTAGGACGTGGAGGCCAACACCATGCGCCTGAAGGAGCACGGGAAGGTGGTGCTGGTCCTGCAGAAGAACCTGCAGGGCGGCAGCAGCCAGCCGGCCGCGGCGCGGAGCAGCAGGTGACAGCCTCCGGTCCCCATCCCTCCTTCCCGGTGCTGCCACCCTATGTCTCCTGTCCCTCGGCCACCTTGCTGGTCATGGCTGGGCTCCACAGCCCCATCCTGGCTTCCCTCGGAGGAGCGGGATGGGGATGGCACGCCGTGCTCGCTGTCCCTTCCCTGATGCACCCCGTCCTCTGCCCCCAGGTACCTGGTGATGGCCGGGACGCCGGAGAAGATCCTCGAGCATCTGCTGGAGTTCATGAGGCTCGACGCCACGCTCTACGACCCCGTGGGTAGGTGGGGGCTCGCTCCCACCCTGCAGTCCTGGCAGGGGGACCCCTGCTCCCCGTGCCGTCACCACCACAGGAGTTGAACCGAAAACAGCCACTTTTCTCACCATTAAATCCCTCACTGGGGCTGGGAGAGAGAAGCAGCTCCAGAGCATCTCCTCCCTCCTCTCCCACGGCCCTGCGCCTCCCTCTGCCTTCGGAGAGCAGCAGAAGAGGGTGAGCCAGGAGCCAGGAGATGTCCCCAGTGGGCAAAAAATCAGAGCTGCTGAGCTGGCGCCATCTGAGGCCGCTTGGAGTCAAATCTCCTCCAAGTGCAGACTTTTCTCCTTCTTTTCAAAAAGAAAAGAATTTGGTCAACCCTTTCCTCGGCATTTAGAAGCAAAAAGTGACCAGCAAGGAGCACGGTTGCTGTGGGGGGAGATCCCAGGCTAACCCCAAAGGGGCCACGGGTGTCGCCAACCCACTGGGGGTGTCACGAAGCACGATGGGGGCCATCCTGCTCTCTTCCAGACACCCTCCTGGGGGATTTCCTGCTGACCTACACCGTCTTCATGCCGACCTCGCAGCTCTGCAGAGCCCTGCTGCACCAATATCCTTCTGCGGCTGGAGGGGGGGGCCACGGCGTGCGCCCCCTTGCTGGGGACCAGCGGGCTCAGTTTGGTCCCTGCCACCCCAGTGGGACATCAGGGGTTGGCTGTGGGAACCCCAAATCCCCCCGGCACATCCCCATTCCCGTCCTGTCCTCATGGGTGAGGGGTCCCCTCGCTGCCCTGCCCGCTCCCCTGCCCCGCGTCACTCCCCCCCCGCCCCCCCTGCACGTCACCCCATACTGGTGCCCTTAACTGGTCCCAGTTTCCGCGCGGAGCCGCTGGAGGGCTCGGAGCAGGAGAAGGCCACCTACTCCCTGCACAAACGCCGCAAGATCCTGCGCCTGGTGAGCCAGTGGGTGCTGCTCTACGGGCGTCTGCTGCAGGGCGACCGCAGCACCACGGCTCTGCTGCAGGTACCGGGAGCAGGGGGCGTCCTCAGGAGGGGTCCGGCCACCACCGTGCCACTCTGACCCCCCCCCACCTCCCCCTTGCCTCCCCCAGAACCTCGCCGACCTGGCGAGCCGGGACCCCCGCCTGGGAGGGATGGTGCAGGAGCAGGAACGCCGGCGGCCCCGAGTGTGAGTTCATCCCCCGGGGGGGGATGTGGAGAGCAGCAGTGCCAGGCTGGACCCCCCGGTGCCACCGCCGGTGCCCTTGTCCCCATGGGGGTCCCCAGGGGGTTGCATTTCACCTGCTCCTGGGGGTTTAACACCACTCTCCATGCAGGTTGGAGAACGGAGACGGCAACGTTTCTCCCCAGCCCAAGGTAGGGGGGGTGGCAGGTCGGGGGGAACTGGGGAGCTGGGACCCCCAGGAGAGGGGTGGCTTTGGGGATGGCATCGTCCCCGCTCTCTCCCACCTTGGGCACAGGCTCGGAGCTCTGTGAGCTGGCTGGCGAGCCAGGAAGAGGCGGCTTTGAGCAGCAGCTGTGCCTTACGAGCCCAGGACAAAGGTAGGGGATCTCACGGGGGGCCGGTGGGGGCTGTCCCCCTTGGATGTGGCCGTCCCCTCTCCTCCAGCCACCGTGCTGAAGCCTTAACGCCCCCAGTGCCCTACGAGATCTACAGACCGGACCACTCGTGCCTCATCACGGTGCTGCCCATCAACGCCTCGGTGCGGGATGTCCTGCGGTCCCTCACACCCTGGCTCGGCCGGGACCGGGAACACCTCCTGGTGAAGGTGAATTCGGCCGGAGGTGAGCATCTGTCCCCCGAGGCACCCTGGGGTCCCTCAGCGGAGATCTGCAGGCACCCCAGCACCCGTCGCCCTGTCTCCTGCAGATAAAGTGGGGCTGCAGCTGGACGCCGTGGGGGTGTTCACCTCGCTGGGGCTCAACGAGCGGCTCTTTGCCGTAAGCGTGGAGGAGCTGGGCGGCTTGGTGAGCGTGGGAGCCGTGCTGGTGGGGTCAGCACAGGGCTGGGAGCTGCTGGATGGAGACACCAGTCAGCAGCTGCTCACGGCGTGGTTAGGATGCTCTGGCTAGTAGGAAGAAGGTTGGGCATCACTTTGCCCCGTGGAGCAAGTCTGCTCCCACTCATTCCTGGTCCTTCTGTGGGTCCTGGAGGTGATGGGGGGTCCACGAGCCAAGACAGAGGTAATGGAGGTTGAGTGAGCTGAGCAAGAGGCAACGGAGAGGGATCCATGAGCCATGCTGAGCTATATAGGGTCATTTATGAGCCATGCTGACCTATATAGTGTCATCCATGAGCTATGCTGAGCTATATAGGGTTATCCATGAGCCGTGCTGAGCTATATAGGGTCATCCACAAGCCATGCTGGAGGTGGTGGAGAGGGTTCGATGAGCTGAGCGAAGGGTAATGGGGGACCCAAGGCAGCAGAGGAAGAGGAGCAGTGAGTCAGGCTGGAGATGATGAAGGGGGTGAATGAGGCAAGCCAGAGGTGCTACAGGGGGTTTTCATTGACCTAGAGGTGATGGAGGAGGCTAGGTGAGCCCAGCCACAGGCAAGAGCCCGGCTCCGACCCCAGCTGCCTCCCTAGCGGCTCAGGGTCGGAAGTGTCCCCCTGCCCCTCACCCTTCCCCTGTGTGCAGACCCCCCATCCCGAGCAGCTGGGCCCCCACGTCGGCTCCTCCGAGACCTTGGACCTCATCAGCTCCAAGGACCTGGCCAGCCACCTGACAGACTACGACTGGAACCTCTTCAAGAGCATCCACCAGGTACGGGGCAAGCGCCCGGACCGGGAGGGGAGACACAGCACGTCCCCCGAGACCCCCCCGGCCACCCTCAGGCACCCCGCTGGCCCCGCAGGTGGAGATGATCCACTACATCGTGGGGCCGCAGAAGTTTCACGAGGTGACCACGGCCAACCTGGAGCGCGTCATGCGGCGCTTCAACGAGCTGCAGTACTGGGTGGCCACGGAGCTGTGCCTCTGCCCCGAGGTGGGCAGGAGAGCCCAGCTCCTCCGCAAGTTCATCAAGCTGGCTGCACAGTGAGTGCCCTGCCACCCGTGTCCCCGTCCCCATCGGGACCAGCTGGTGACCCCACAGCTGAGCCTGTCCCTGCCCGCAGCCTCAAGGAGCAGAAGAACCTGAATTCCTTCTTCGCGGTGATGTTTGGTGTCAGCAACACGGCCGTGAGCCGCCTCGCCAAGACCTGGGAGGTAACAGATCCCGCAGGACAGATCCGGGTCCCCTGGGCTAGAGAAGGGACGAGGGTGGCCGGGCTGCTGTGCTCCAAGCTGGCCCTGTTCCCAAAAGGTCTGGGAGGCAGGGAGCAGGATTTCCACCGTGTAGGGGGGCAGCATCCGACCGCGCATCCGTGGTTAGATCCCAAATCCCGCACACCGCGGTGGAAACGGGCTCCAAGCTCCCAAGCACCCGGAGCAAGCTTGGAGCCTGGAGAGGGGCATTGGGATGGGGGGCTTGGAGGTGCCTGAAAATTTAAAAGGGGGTTCAGGTGTAGTGGGGGGCTGCATGGGGCCATCCTGACCCCGCCTCTCCGCGCAGAGGCTGCCCCACAAGATCCGAAAGCTGCACGCAGCGCTGGAGCGGATGCTGGTGAGTGCGGACACTTTGTGCAGAGCTGGGGAGGGGGCATGGGGTTGGGACAAGGGGCAGAGGCTGTGCCACCCCCATACCTCTGGGTTTGCCGTGACTCCCTCCTGCCCCAACATCCCGAAATTTACAAGGTCACAGGGGTGGCACGGGGTGGGGGGCATTCCCTTCTCCCAAATTTTGGGCTGTGCCAAGCCAGGGCACCAGAGCCCCCTTCCCTGGAGACCCCCACCCCGCTGAGCTCCCGCTCTGTCCCCAGGACCCATCGTGGAACCACCGGGTCTATCGCCTGGCCGTTGCCAAGCTGAGCCCCCCCATCATCCCCTTCGTCCCCCTCCTCCTCAAAGGTGGGTACCGCCGCTTTGGGGCCGCGGGGAGCCCTTTGCACGCATCCAGCCCTCCCCAGGGACCAGGAAACCAAGCCCGGGGCTCGCTCTGATCCCCAAATCGCCCCCCCCCCCCCCCCCCGCAGACATGACTTTCATCCACGAGGGCAATCGCACGCTGGCTGAGAACCTCATCAACTTTGAGAAGATGGTGAGTGGCGGGGGGGTTGCTCCCCTGCTCCTGCTTGTCCTGCCGTCCCCTGGGGAGGCAGACCCAGAGCATCCACACGGCGTCAACCCCACCCCCTTCCTCCGGGAGCCAGGACCCCCTTGCTGTTGGGCTGGGGGTCGCAGGGCAGCCGCTGCTAAAGCCGCAGGGGGCCTGTGTTTTCCCAGCCGGGGAGCAAAATGGTGCCGGGTGGCAGCAAGTGACCTTTGTGCATTGCCCGCAGCACATGATGGCCAAGACGGTGCGCGTCCTGCAGCGCTGCCGGGGCCAGGCGCACGGTGAGTGCCCCCCGGGGTGGGGGACGAGGAGCAGGAGCCGGGGGGCGAGGTCCCCACGGGGCCGTAGCTCAGCTCCTGCTCTCCCTCCGCACCCAGCTCCGCTCTCCCCGCTGCGGAGCCGCTCCCCGCACCGCCCGGAGGACCCCAAGGCCGTCAGGATGAGCACGTGTACGTTCGGTGCCAGGAGACCCCCGCCCCGTGGGGCTACGTGGGCGCACACCGTCCTTCCGTGGGGGGCACCCTGAGGGCAGCAGCTTGGCTGCAGGGGGAGAAAATTGGGCTGGGGGTGGTGGCGCCTCGGAGCTCCTGCTCCCTGCCATCCCCAGCTGGGCATCGCTTTGCCCCGTGGAGCAAGTTTGCTCCTGCTCCTACAGCTCCTGGGGATGATGGCGGGGATCCATGAGACGGGATAGAGGTGGGGGGGGGGGATTTCGATGTGCTGGGCGAGAGGAAATAGAGGGGGACGCGTGAACCATGCTGGAGGTGGTGGAGGAGGTTCAACGAGCTGAGCTAAAGGTGATGGAGGGGGGTCAGAGAGCTGAGCTGGAGGCGATGGAGGGGATTTTGGCGAGCTGGGCAATAGGGGATGGAGGGGAAGCCATGAACCAAGCGGGAGGTGATGGAGCAGGGCCGCTGAGTCAGGCCACAGGAGGTGCACGAGCTGAGCCAGGGGCGATGGAGGGGGCTGAGGGAGCCCAGCTCTGAGCCCAGCTCTCCGCCGCAGGCTCGGAGCAGTCCCTGAGCGTGCGGAGCCCCGTCTCCACCTGGGCCTACCTGCAGCACCTGAAAGCCATCGACAGCCAGAAGGAGCTGCTGCGGCTCTCCCGAGACCTGGAGTCCTGACGGGCAGGAGGGAGACGGAGCAGGGATGCAGCGGGGATGCAGCAGCACGCATCTGCCGGCCGGGGGCCAGCCCTCGGCTCTGCTCCCCACGGCTCAGGGCGCACGGGGCCACCCTGGAGCTGGCCAAGAGCCTCTGCTCGGCCGTGCCACGGGCCCCGGACCCGGCAGTGCACAGCAGCCGGGAGCCCACGGGGGGCTGCGGGCAGGCGAGGCCACAGACAGGGGGGTGGGGAGCCCCCACGCAGCGAGCAATAGAGGTATTTTTGTATGCACGGCTGCAGTCACCTTTCTTCGCCACGCAGCAGCCCGAGTTCACTCCTTGCAGCAGCTGGGATGGGGGGAAGGAGCCCTGGCTGCCCCACGTCGATGCTGCTCGCCCCGGGGGTGCTGGGCTGAAAGGCGCCCATTGCTCCTCGTGGCTCTGGCTTGTGCTGCCCCAGAGGGGGCCACCCCAATCCTCTGCCCTGCTCATCCCCTGGGAGGTGCTGCGTCCCCAGGCCCAGCTCCTGGGAGCTGCACAGCCCCAGCAGCCGCGCCTGGGCTCACCACAGCCACCTGCGTGCCTCAGTTTCCCCACCCGGACGGGGCACAAGTAGCCACGTGTGGCAGCAGCCTCCTGGCACAAGAGCCAGCGGATGAGCAGACTCAGCACAGGATGACGTGAAAACGTCACAGAAAACAAAACCACTGTCAGCAAGGACAGGTCAATGGGGTCACCAGCCCAGGGTGGAGGGGAGGAAATGACTGAGGGGTGAGGAGGAAGCCAAACCTGGCCCTTATTACACCAAACGCTGCTCACCTGTGCCAGATGATGCATCCCGGCGGGGTTAAGACTGTTGCAAGCCTTCTGTGTGGGCAGGGTGTGTTGCAGGTGGTTGCTGTCTGTTTTGCTGCCTAGAAATCCCCTCCTCTGGCCTGGAGGGGGCACTTGGTGGGGGTGATGCCCTTAATTTGGGGTGGGGGTGATGACCCCTGTGTGGGGAGGTCCTGTCCTGGACCTGCTGGCGGTGAGGGTGCAGGGGTGGGCAGGGGAGGTGCTGCAGCAAGGGGGGGGGTTGTCTGTGCAGCAGGAAAATGCTGGATCCTGGGGTTTGGGCTCCAGGTGAGGCTCCTTGAGAAATCCACGTCGCCATATGGGAAGCAAAGAAGTCAGAAAACAGCAGCTGGGGTGCACCCTGGGGTGCACACCAATGGGTGCTGCTGGTCCCATCGCTTTCCTGGAAGGGCGATGCTTGCGGACACCCAAGCAGCCCCCAGAAGGAGAGGGGCTTGGGTTATTTTCCTGGTGGGGCTCAGAGCAGAGCCCTGTGAGCAGCTGGGGACGGGCAGGAGCTGGGGACTGGTGGGAGGTGGGGTGCTGAGCTGTGCTGGGGACTGTGCAAGGAGTCGTTACCCCTGCAATTAACTGGGGGCAGAAAGGTGCCAAGGGGGTACGAGGGGATTTACCACCAAGTGCCAGGGAGCACATGGAGGGACCGAGCTGTGGCACTGATTCATGGGGACATGAGGGCTGTGGGCAGGCAGGGACACCCCCCCCCCCCCCCCCCAAAAAAAAGCTTTCCCTTTGCTCCGCGATCACCGCCTGGGGGGGACTGGGGCACGAGGAGTGGAGCAATGCAGGGAGCTGGATTTACCAGCCCTCCTCCCATTCCGGGCAGCCTGTAATTAGGACATGCGCCTAACGAGCTTTGCCAAAGTTGGGGTGCAGCCTGCCTGCGAGCTCCTCGGTGGCACCGGGCTCCTCCCTCAGCTCCTGGGGCCCCACATATAGCAGGGAGCGCCGGCCAGCACCCACATTTCCAGCCGGCTTCTCCAAGGTGATCCCAAGCACCTGGCTCAGCTCCCGCAGGACGATGAAGCCCTGGATGCTCCTCGTCGGGGTGGGGATGGCCTTGGGCTGCGTGGCCGGCCGTGAGTAGCAGGGCTTGGCTTGGGGAGGGGGTGGCCAGGGGTTGGAAGGAGGCTGGGGGCTCGGTGAGGGTCGGATCCGGCAGAGCTTCGCAGGGGAAAGGGTGGAGGGTGGTGGTCGTGGGCTTCCTCCGACTCTGGGGGCTCAGCTGGGGAGGAGGGGGCTTCCTCCTTCTCTTTGCTGGGTTGTAACTCCCCCTGGGTCACTTCCCGCTGCATCCCGCTGGGTTTTCTTCATCCAAACCCCCCTTCCTCTGCCTCCTGCATCCTCCCGTGCTGGGGGAGGATTAAAGGTAATATTTCTCCGCTACCTTACCCGCAATCCTCCCAGCCGATGCTGGAGGGGAGCCCATCGGTTGCAACGAGAACACAACGTGAGCTCAGGTGCCTTACCCATCACAAGCACTGCCCAAAGAAGCCACCGAAGCTCCGCTGTGCTCCTGGACAGCCCAGCACGTCCACACAGCCCATCCCACAGCCCTCGGGCTGGGCACGGGCTGGTCAGGGCAGCTGTGCTGGCACAGCCCCAGTGTCCAGGCTGGAAGCACACTGGGATTTGCTGGGGCTCCCAGCACCGAGTTGCTTCTCGCCTGGTTTCATCCTGAGCTGGATTCCAGCTTCGGTAGGTGAGCAAAGCCTTGGGGTGCTGTGTGAGAGCTGTGATCTGCCCGCACAGCTCCAAAAGTGCTGGCAGCTCCTAGGTCAATAGGCTGGGATCCTGTGGGGCAGGTCGGGTGGCTCCAGGAATTGGATTTGGCGGCGTTTGGTCATCCCATCAGTCACACCAAGATTGTCATCGCGGGTGCTGGTGTGTTGTAGGGCGTCTGGCTGGAGAGGTGCATGTGGTTCGTGTGGAACAAGAGATTTAGGAGATGGGGCAGAGCAGCAAGCCCGGGCCAGGGCTCCTGGGGCATCAGGGATGGAGCACAATGCAGGTGGAGCTCAGCCAAGGCTGCTTGGAGGTGGGCTCGGGTGGGCGAGCAGGAAAAACTCTGGTTTTGGCACGATGCTGCGCCAAGGAGCAGCTTCTGGGCATCGGCTTTGGGGCTCTTTGTTTCTGAGCATCCTGCACGTGACCGGGTGTTGTCCTGGCTGTGTTCTCACATAAAATGCGAGCTGTAATCCGTTCTCAAAAAGGGAGTTTCATCACTTTTCTGACGTCGCAAGCAGGCTGTATCTGGCCTCGAGGTTAGTGGAGAGGAGTTTTGCAAGGCAGGTGCAGAAGAGGAGTTGCTGCTGCAATCCTGTTGCTGCTGCAATCCAGCTGGTGGGCTGCCGTGACAATTTGCTGTGTTCTCATCTTGCTTAACTCAAGCACAGAAGCTGTCCTTGCTTGGAAGCATCACCGGGGTGTGCTGGAGCTGGGGAGCAGCCAGCGGGGCAGGACGAGGGACCTGGGACAAGATGAAGGGGGTTGCAGCCAAAGGGGAGCTTTGCTCTTCTCCAAGATCCTTCCTCAAGGCCCTGAGAGAAGGTGGAAGGACCCTGAAGGCAGGCAAAGCTTCCCTGGACGAGGTCCTGAGCAGCCCCATCTAACTAGACCTCAAATTTCTCTCCACGTTGTGGGTGGGCGGCGGGGCCCCAGCCCGTGCCCGGGGGAGCGAGGAGCCAGGGAGCATCGCTGGCTGCTCGTGGTGCATCTCTACGGTGTAAAAACCGCCCTTATCCTCATCCAGGCAGGATGGTGGTGGGAGGTTTTGCCCGATTATCCCCAAAACGTTTCCCCACACCTCGGGGAACGGAGATGCTCGGGAGGTAGCCTGTGTTCTCCCCGTCAAAGCTTCCTGGCGGAAACGAAGTCGAGTTTGCTCTCGTCCAAAAGCTGCGTTCAGGCAGGGACTGGTCTGGCTGGAGAGCTGAAAATGAGATATTTGACAGTGATATTTGTCTGGCTCTGTGCACGCAGAGAAGATCCACGGGCTGGGCGAGCCCAGCACAGCCCGTCCTGTCCCACTGGGGGCCATTCCGAGGGTTTGGTTGCCAAACCCACATCTGGCCTCAACTTGCCTCATCTGGAAAGTGGAGCTTTCTGCTGGGGAAGGGCCGAACACCTGGGGCTGGTGCCGGGGAGCGATGGGTCAGAGGAGAGGGCAGGAGGAAGGTCCTGGTTCCCCCCACCCAGATCCCAGCACCAGCAGCATTTGGGCACAGCTGGCCACGTCCTTCTGCTCTGGCTGCCCTCCTCCAGCATTGTGAGCTCTCCCATCAGCTCTTCTCTCCCCCAAAGCTCCAGCAGCTCCTCTAACTTTGACCATCAGGAGTGCCTGGCTGCCCTGCAGCTGCTTGGCTCTATTTAGGTTTCAGCTTCCCTGGCTGTGCAAGGCAAGCAGCCTCCTGCAGTCATCCCCGTGCCCTGCGCTGGGAGAAGCCTCGGCTTGCTGCTGCTGTTCTTGCACCCGAGCCATGGTAGAAAATGATGCTGAACTCACTCCTCCGAGGGCTCTGCAGAGCTCCCAGCCTCCGCTGAGTCACCGCACGCCCCGGTACCGGGCTTTGCTGCGACACGCTCGGGCAGCACGCGCCCCGCGACCATCTCAGCGCTGGCTGATGTGTGGGCAGCTCCTGCCTTGCGCAATCCCTCCTGCTGGAAAAGGAGCCTGGATGTGTCATTCAGCTCGACTTATCCCTACTTTTGCTTTGGGAGTGAGAGGGGTGCTGTCCTGCACGATGGGGATTGCAGCTGCTGTCCCCACCAGGGCTCCAGACCCGGCTGTCCTGCTGCAAAGACGGGTGACACCAGGTTGCATGAGGGATGCTTGTCCCCAAAACCATCGGATGCTCCTTCCCTCTGCAGCCCTTTCCAGTTGTTCCTGCATCAGCATGAGCAAAAGTGGGACCGAAGTAGCACTGAGGGTGAATCTCCTCGAGGAGCGTCCCATGAAATCAAGCAGGATTGCCCTTGCCTTTGCAGCAAGACCAGCCAACAGGGGCTGCTGGAGCAAAGAGGTTCTTCCTCCCAAATCATCACCTGTAGGGCCACGTTTCTGCTACCCCCAAAACCGACAAATAGTTTGGGGAAAATGGAAAACAGCAGAGCAAGCAAAGTGGCTGCAGAGAGAAACCACCCAGGGTGACCTCGGAGGTCACGCTGCGCACTGCTGGATCAGGATCTGCCCCGTGGGCACGTTTCACCTGCTGAAACTGAAGGCAGGCCACCCAGAGGTGTTGCTCGCCGTGTTTATGCTGCTGCATGATTGCAGGTTTGCAAGGGAAAGCAGCGCCCTCTCCTCCAGGGATTGCTTTGCGGGCTGGCTTGTCTGGGGCATGGCTTCTTGGCACGTCCCTGGGGGTGATGGCACCAAGGGGGTGTCAGGGAAGCCATGCCCAGGCTGCCCCGTTTGTCAGGAGCATCGTTAAGCAGTGGGCAGAGAAAAAGGCACCTTCCCTAAGCACGATGCCTCCTGGTTGTCTCTTAATTAAAACCAAGCCTCTGGTCCCACCTCGGTCCCCTACAGCCCGCTTTGCTTGGCAGCAGGTGGCCCTTGCCCCTCGGAGAGGTGGCATTTGTGCTATTCAGAGCATGGCTTGAGTCGCTGCGTTATTTTTAGCTTTGCCACAATGTGTAATAAAGCATGGGCTGACCGACATATTCATCACATAAATAGTTGAGCGGGGAGTCCCCAGTTTGCCCAGCGTGGCGGAAGGACGGACGGACGGGCAGCAAATAAGGGTGTCTGGAATGTGGCACTCCTCCGGGCTGGGGACGGCTGGGCCTGGGGCACTGCCGCTAAGCCTGGTGTTAAGGGGGTGAATCAGAGCAGGCAATTAGTGGTGGGGAGCCAAAAAGGTGCTTCCCCGTGCCAAGCGACCTGCCAAGGTCCCTGGCATGGCACGTGTCTGCGGCCAAAGGCGAGTGACCCGCGGAGATGCGTCCTGAGGACTCAGACAGTCCAAACGCTACCCCAAAATGTTGGGAAAGGATCCTGAACAGCTTCACGGTGGGAGCTTGGATGGGAGCAAGGAGGGAATGCGCTGAGCTATGGGTGTTGGGATGCTTCGGCATCCTCACGGTCTGAGGAATGAGGAACTGGCCCAGCTCCAGAGCAGCTGGAGCTCCTTTCCTCGCTCCTTTCCTCACTTCTGGACACCTTCAGCTCCGGTGTCCCCGTGCTGTCCCCTGCCACCAGGCAGGACCCAGAGCCATGCAGCAGCTTGGGCAGAAGGCAGAGAAGCTCCTGGATTTGGGGCTGGATGAGGCAGGGCTGCTGGTCCATCCCGCAGACCAAGCTGTTGTTTCTCTCCCCCAAAGACCTGTACACGGCCCCCGACTCCTGCAAGGGGCGCTGCGAGGAGCCCTACAGCAAGGAGGACGAGTGCCACTGCGACGCCGAGTGCGAGAGCCACTACAACTGCTGCGAGGACTACTACGAGCACTGCCGACCGGGTGAGCACTGCTGCGTGAGGAGGGGGCTCCGTGGGGCTGCTGGAGCCCGGTGATGGGGTGCCAAGGGCTGGTTCCATGCGGACATCCACCCGTGCCGCTGTGCACTTGTGCGCGTGGTCCTGGGCAGCTCCAGCCTGCGTCTCCATCGCCCTGAGCTCTTTTTCTTGTTTTTGTGCAGGTGGGGAATGGGGTGAGGAAGCAGCACGCAGACATGCTGGTGGTGAGTGGCTCTGCTTCTGATCGAGGGCAAGGAAAACCACCCGGGTCCCCCCGTGCACCTCTGGGCCGCTTGCTCCCGGGGCCAACAGCGTGGGGCGGCATGGTTTTGGCACCCGTGTGGTGCTGCCACTGTTTGTGCAAAGCCTCTGCATGCTGGTGCTGAGCCTGGGGGACGGGGACTGATGTCCCCCTCTCACTTAATGAAAGCTCTTGCCCCCAAAGCGTGGGGTTGGTGCTGGCTGGGACCCCCCTGCACCCTCTGCGCCCCGAGGTCACCCTGTGCCTCTCCTTGCAGAGGGTTTCTCCAGCAGCCATGATGCCGTCACCGACGAGGAGCTCCTGCAGGTCTCCGAGCAGCTCTACGGGGCCGATCACAACAAAGCCCGGCCCCAGGACATCACCATCAACCCGCAGTACCGGGCTGCCCCTGATGAGACGGATGACCAGGAGGATCGCTCCCCCCGGCCGTGAGTGCGCCCTGGCGCTGCCACCAACGCCCTCGCCGCGTGGCCAGGAGCAAGGGACCACCGTGGCCAGGACCTGGCCATCTGGAGAGGGGTCCAAAAGGGTTTCCAAAGGGTTCCTCTCCTCCCTCCCAGGCTCTATGCGTACGTGAATGAGAAGCTCTTCTCCAAACCCACCTATGCCAGCTTCATCAGGCTGCTGGACAACTACCAGAGGGCGACCGGCCGGGAGGAGGAGGTGACAGCGGAGGAGCTGATGGAGCAGGACATCTTCCTCAGGGAGGTGATGAAGACCGAGCTGATGAAGAAACTCTTCGCTTTCCTCCATAAGAAAAGTGAGTGTGGAGCTTGGGAGGAACGGGGTCCCTGTGCGTTGATCCCCTAGCTCCTATCTCCCTGCCTCCATCCCCACGGTGCTTTACCCGCAGACCGCTACGGCTCCGAGCAGGAATTCCTCGCAGATTTGAAGGAGATGTGGTTCGGCCTCTACTCCCGAGGCAACGGCGAGAAGGACTCCAGCGGCTTTGAGCACGTCTTCTCGGGTAGAGCCGGCGTGTCCCAGTGGGACAGGGACAGGGGCTGGGCAGCAGGGGGTGCCCAGCTCACCCCAGGGTCTCGTTTGTGCTTAGGGGAGATTAAAAAAGGGCAAGTGAGCGGATTTCACAACTGGATCCGCTTCTACCTCCTGGAAAAGCAGGGACTCGTCAACTACTACAGCCACAACTACGACGGGCCGGTGAGTGCTCCCGCCGGGTGAGGGCTTGGGCAGGGAGTGCTGACCTTGCTCCGTCAGCTGCGTCCCGAGGGGGGCAAACGGGGACCCCCCCGGTACATGGGGCAGAGGTGCTCACCCCTCTGCCCCCGTAGGTGGACCATGGGGTGGAAGCAGCGTGGGGAGGGCCGGAGAAGATGGTTGCAAAGGGCAAATGAAGCTCCCAGACAGGAGCAGGCGTGAGGCTGGGAGCATCCCGGAGAGGGCACAAGGGTTTTGCTTGGCTTCCCTGCCTTGCTGCACCCGGAGCCAAGCTCAGCGAGGGTCTCAGCCCCGAACCCCCTTCTCCTGCCCTCCAGTGGGACACCTACCCCGACGTGCTGGGGCTGCAGTTCAGCTGGGACGGCTTTTACAAGGAGGTGGGCTCTGCGTTCATCGGCTGCAGCCCCGAGTTCGAGTTCGGCGTCTACACGTTGTGCTTCATCGCCCGTCCTGGGAGGGCGTAAGTACCGCACCGCGTCCGTCCGTCCGTCTGTCCTCCTGCCACGGAGCCCTCCTGCTCCCCACGGAGCAGCTGAGTCAGCCCCTGATGCCCTCAGCCCAGCTTCAGGGCATTAAGGGTGGGATTGGGATGGGGATGTGGGGACACCAGGAGAGCTTTGGGGAGAGGGGAGAGGTGAGAGTGTGGGGCTCAGGGTTGGGATTGGGATGGGGACATGGGGACACCAGGAGCACTTTGGGGAGGGGGAGAGGTGAGCGTGGGGCTCAGGGGTGGGATTGGGATGGGATGGGGACATGGGGATACTGGGAGCACGTTGGGGAGGGGGGAGAGGTGAGCGTGCGGCTCAGGGGTGGAGCGTGTGTCCCCACAGATGCCACCTGAGCCTGGGTGGCCACAGCGTCAGCATCCAGACCTACACCTGGACCAAGTCCACCTACGGCCCTGGCAAGAAATACATCGCCACCGCCTACGTGATCTCGCCCTGAGGCTGCCCCCATCCCGGCTGGGAGGAACGGGGCGGCCGCAGCCCCACTGCTCCGGGGCCCTGGGCTGCCCCTCGCTGCGGACGCCCCATGTGGGGCAGGATTTGTCCCCCCCTGTGAGGTGGACAGCCCCAGGACCGGCGTGGGGCAGGACAGAGGTGGCTGTGGCCCACGTGGAGGCAGCGAGGGGAGGGAGGCAGCAGCCTCGGCAGCCCCGGTACCACCGAGTGATGCATCGCCCAGTCGCGGCAGGAGAGCAGGGGGCAGAGAGGGATCTGCAGTGGAAAGAAGCACCCCTGAGCGAAATAAATACTGACCCTGGAAGGAGACGCATTCACTTCCTCGGTGTTAGAGACCCTGCTTTTGCTGTTCTGCCCCAAGGGACGTGCCATGGGCATCAGCAGCTCTGCAAGCCCCCCCCACTCCCCAGCCGCACGGACAGGGTGGGTGTTGGGACCCCTGGGTGCTGCCAGGTGCTCCCCAAATCGCCTTTCCCCTGGGGCCACCCCTATCCTCCCTGTCCCCTCCTCTCATTTTATCCCCTCAGTGTTTGTATACACGTATGCACATGGACGAAGAGTGCAGGGCTGTTCCCTTCCATCAGGGACCCCAAGAAGACCCCCCCACACACACGGTCCTTACTCCCCCATCCCAGGACAATCCACCTGCAGATGAAGGCTACACGAGGAAATGTGTGCAGGGAAATATCCTTAATATCCCCTTCCCACGCAGGTGCACACGTACGCAATGTCCTGGCTCTTTTGGGGACCCCAGGGGACAGTGAATGGCTGAGAGCCCCCAGGACTGTGGCACATTAATGGGCAGGAGCCCCATCCCCGTTTATCTCCACGGCTTCCAGGGAGCAGCCCCTTTGTCCTGGGTCTGGGCCACCAGAGGGGCGAGGACATTTGGCAGAGCAAGCCCCTGCCAGCCAGGGTCCATGCCACCACCCGTGCCGCTCACCCTGCAGAGTGCCCCCCAAAACTCGTCCCCCACCTTCCTTTTTGCAGCCCTGCGCCCACCTGGGTGCCAAAAGGGCTCAGCCTTGCTCCCTCCTCGAGCCTTGGGCAGCTGCCGACGGGTCCTGCCCCGAGGAATTACCCAGCTCGGGGACCCGCAGAGCCGCTGTGTGCCCGCGGCTGCGTCCCTGGGGACCGTCACAGGGGAATCAGGGTCTGCAGAAGGTGCATCCTCCACCCGAACCCATCTGTGCTCTCCGTGGGGGCCCTCCCCAGTGGCCCCCGTTCCCAGCACGGAGCTGGGGCTGCTCCGGGCTCCTGGGGCTTTCTTAGCACGGGCGACCCAACATCTCCTGCGCTCGGGGGCACAAATCCCAGAGCCCCTGTGGGCAGCTCAGCCGAAGGAGATGGCACCCGATGGAGCTCTATTCCCCACCTCCCCACGCTGTCCCAGCACCCTTGGGGGGGGGGGGGGGTGACAAGGACCCCTGCCACCCCCCTTACTGCTTGACAGTGCTGAGCCCCCTGAGTTGCCCACACCCCATCCTCTGCCCTACACGTGCACCCTCACCTCCTCCCCCTGGGGATTTGGGTGCTGTGGGCAGGATGGCCACCGTCTCCAGGGTGTTGGCTCGTGTGTCATTCTGTGTGTTCCCCCCCCGCTGCCTTCCTGCACCCCCTGGGCTTGCAGCGGCGCGGGTGCCGGGGTGGGGATGTTGCGCGGCGCTCGCGGGCAGGAGCGCTGAGATTTGAGCTGCCCGACAGATGGCCGGCTGCGACCGCTGCTGGGGAAGGGGTGGGCGTCCCCGCGCCATCTGCCAGGGGTCACGGGTGACCCCCCCCCCCCCAAACCCCGCCGCAGGGGAAGGAGGGGTGGTTGGGGGGGGGGGGGGGGGGCATGCCAGAGCTTGATTTATAGAAATGTGTTTGGGATGGGTGCGGGTGGGCTCCCCGCGGTTGGATCCCCCCCCCCCCCCCCCCCAGCACCGCTCCCGTCCTCCCAGGGGATGCACGCAGCAGCCCGGGAGCTGCGGTTGTACCCGGGGAGATGCTGTGCTGGGGGGGGGGGGGGATGGCAAGGGGCAGATTGCGTGGGGCAGGGCACGGGGGGACAGCGATGCCCCGGGCACCCTCGTGCTCGCTGGAGCTCGTCCCGAAGCTTTTCGGTGGTGAGGCAGCTGGTTTGGGGGGGGGAGCGGCTTGCTGCGGGGCTGCCCTGGCACAGGACCCAGCTCCTCCTCCCGGTTCTGCTCCCCCCAGCCCCATCCTCCACGTGTGCCCACCTGCTGGCCTTGCCACCTCACGCAGCAGCCTCCGGGATGCCCAATTTCCCTTCCATCTCCATCGAGAAGGATCCCAGGCGTCACGGAGAGCTCAGGTCCCCTGCGCTTGGCGGTCGCTGGGCACCCAGGGCTGCCTTCCCTGCACCTGTTTTTGGGGTGAACGGAGGCAAAACCCAGCAGGGACAGGTCACCCACCTTGTGCCTTGCGGGGGTGATGGGTGTAGGGCTGGGAGGTGCTCAGGTGGTGCTGAGGAGCTGCATCCAGAAGGAATTGGGATCTCCGGGTTGCTGCAGGCAGGAGGGGAGTGAGGAGGAACGAGGTGGGCACGTTCCTGGCTGGCTGCTGGTCTTGGGCTGTGAGCTGTGAAGGCTCCAGGGAACAGCCAGCAGGGCTGAGCAGACCCCCCCCCCCCCCCCCCCCAGCCCCCAGCGGGCTGGTGTGGGCATGGTCCTGCTCCAGCCTTGCCCTTCTGCACCCACAGGACCAGCAGGATGCGGCCGAGGACCCAGCAGACCCTTTGGGGACCTCCACCAGGTCCACCCCACTGGGCACCCTGCGCTCCCTGCCCGCTGCAGGAGGGGACAGCGGTGTCACCCCCAATTTGAGGACCCCCCAGAGCCTCTCCAGGGCCCCCGCCACATCCCCTCTCATCATCTTCCTGCCCCTTCTGCCTGGGACCCTCCGGCTTCCCCCCGAGCGTTGGGAAATCAAACAAAACGAGCGGGGAAGAAAGGGAAGGGGCAGGAGAGGGGTGGAGAGGAGGGGCAGGTGTCAGCAAGCTGCCTCCAGCCATCTGTTGCCAACTCGGGGACTCGGGTCCCCCCCCCTCCGCCCCAGCTCTGCGTCCGATGGGGCCGATGTGCGCTCTCTGGTGTGTGGGGGGGGCAGCACGGCAGCGTCCCCCACCTGAGCGCAGCCGCGGCCGGGGGGCTCGCGGGGGGACGGGGGGCACGGGGCTGAGCGCTGCAGCTGAGCTCCCAGGGGGGCTCTGGCCTCTGCTCCCTGCACCGAGGAGGAAAGGGGCTGTCTCCTTGTGTCCCCCCCCCCCCCCCCCCCAAAAAAAAATCTCTCCTTGGCAGATGTGCCCCCTCCTAATGTAAGGGAGAGGTGAACCCCTGAAGTGAGGCTTTTTGGCCCCGGGCAGCCTCCGGAGAGGCTGCTGGAGCATCTCCCACGCAGGACGCCTGTGCCCGAACCATTCCCCTGGGCGACCTGAGCTGCCTCAGAGGCAGGCAAGACCCCACACACACGTATTTCAGTGAAGGGTTGCTGCGAATTTGGGTCTCCAATCCTTTCATCCATGGCCGGGAGCTGCTTCTCCGTTCCCCTCCCTGCCACCAAAAGGCCAGGACAAGGGGGGCGAGCGCGGGGTGGCACCCACGAGCCTGAGACCACCGCGTCTTCGGGCAGGGCAAAGTGAGGATGAGGAGGGTTCCAGCTCCACCCGAGCCCCCGCGGAGCAAAGCCTGCTGCATTATATCCTAATCCGAGAGGCCTTGGGGACCGGGACTCTAAGTGGAGGCTCTCTAATCCCCTCCCGTAAGCGATACGGCGCTAACTGCCCCGATGGGACTCCGGCCACATCTGGTAGGAGAGCCCGCCGGGGCTGCCCGCGGCCGCGGCTCGCTAAGAGGATGAGGATGCGGAGGGGAATATGCTAAACCATTTATGCCGCGGGCACTTTTTTCATCCGCGGCGATCAGATGTCGGAGCCGGCTCTCCATCTGGGCGGGCGGCACCTCGGCAGCCCCCTCCTCGCCGCCCCTCATCAGGGCAAGCATCGCTGGGACCCTCCCGCGAAAAGCCCTGGCACGGATGCGGCCACGAGCCCTGCAGGTGGGCGGCTTGCTGGGTCCGGCTCCCTTTGCTCAGCCTTTTGGGGAGGGCAGAAATTCCGCCCCCCCCTCCAGCAGCTCTGCCCCATCCCTGAGCAGCCACGATGCTCTACGCCAAGGCTGGTGCAGGAGGGAGACGCTGTCCTGAGCATGGGAAGCTCAGGGAGGGCTCAGAAATTCACTGTCCCTGAACTGAGCACAAGCAGAAGGGAAAATGACCCAAAAAATCCTCACATGCATGAGAGGCTCAAGGAACCACCTAGAAGGGACCCGGGGGCAGTGTCCCCCTCTCCCCCAGCCCACCTGGGGATGAAGGACTGGGGTCGAATCCTGCTGCGGTGCAGCCAGGAGCTTAGCTGGGCCTTAAGCGTGGAAAATCCTCTATTTGCAGCCACAGTGCTTCCCCCTTGGGGGGCAAACAGAGCGATGGGGGGGTGGAGGGGAGAGACGAGCCCCCCCCTGAGCAGGGGCATCGCTGACAGCTGGGCTGGGGCAGGCGCCCTCAGAGCAGGGGTTAACGAGCCGCAGCCGAGGCCGTTATCCCATATGGGGTTATCCCATATGGGGGGGGACCGGCACGTGCCGGGACCCTGCCCCGCGTGTGGGTCCGAGCCCCCTCTTCTCCAAACCACCCGAGGTGCAGGGTGGATGCTCCGAACCCGGAGATGTTCGGAGCTGCTTCACCCCTCCTGCATCCCTCCCAGTCCCACTGGGATGCTCTTCCCACGAACTAACGAATGCCACCGGGGGAAAAAAAGACCCCAGGGTTTCACCGGGGGGGTTCAGAGCAGAAGATGGGGGCCAGGCAGAGGGGTGGCCACGGCACGGCGAGCGGGGCAGGGATTCCGGCGCTGCCGGCCCGCAGCTGGCTCTGGCCGTTGGGGAGCCAAGCGGTGGCCGCGTCCGTTGCCCGTGGGCTTGGGCTAACGGCCGGGAGCCGGCTGTGCCCCCGCCGCACCTCGCTCCGCGCCCCGGCGCACGGGCTCCCCGCGGGGACGCGGAGCAGCCAACTGTTCCCCGCAGAGGCCGGCGGGCTGCAGCCCGGGCTAATCCAATCCATCAGGGGGGTAATGAGCTATGAAAGTGCGGATTCAATTAAGGGGGATTGCGACGGAAGGCAGAGCCCCGGCGGCAGACGGAGAAAGGAGCCCGCTCCCCTCTGAAAGGGTCCATCTGTGCCGCCGGGTCCCCTCTTTGTGCTCCCTGAAAGGGACGGCGCCGCACAAAGGCAGCCGCGTCCCTGCCAGGAGTGAGGCTCCGGCGCTCCCTGAGCCTCTGCCCATTTCCCTGGGGGGGAAACTGAGGCACGGAGGGGTGAAGGGAGCTGCGGAGGGCGCCGTGGCAGGGTTTGGAGGTCTCTGGATGCTGCTAGCAAGCTCGTTTGCGGGTGATTTGTGTTTTATTTCTGAGTTAGGGGGGTCCTTGGCATGTGCTACAGCCCTTCAAATATCCCGGGCATGGCTGCTGGCTCAGGACCCATCGCCCAGCTGAGACCCCGAGCTTTGGGCTGGCTTTTGGGGCCGCTCTGCCCCGTTCCTACAGCATCCTGCATTTTGGGGGCCTCTTCCCACTGCTCTGTGCCGGCACCGGTCCCCATCCCCTGGCGTGGGGAAGCCGCTCTGCTTCGTGCTGGACAGCTCGGGAGTCCCCCACACCGCCCTGCTGGGCTCCGTGCCTCAGTTTCCCCTGCTGGGAATGGCTGGTGGAGCCAGAAGCACCCAAAGGTGCATGCAGGGGCTTCAGCACCTTCCTCCCCTCGGCTCCGACCTCCGGGCATCCAGTTCTGGGACCCCCCGAGCATCGTTCCAGTTGGAAACACCCCCGGGGGCCTCTTCATCGGAGAGCCCCCCGCCTGATTACAACTTGGGGGGGATTGGGCCAGGGATGAGTTTAAAGACGGGATTATTCCTGTACAAATTCTGATTAAACCGTCCCCAAACCCTCCTGCTACAAGATTAAGCAGAGCTCTAATCTCACCCGAGCAGCAAGACTTCGTCAATAACTCCAAATCTCTCCGCTGTTAGTTTATCTGGTGGGGATTAAGCAGGGAGGTTCCTGAACTTGTATTATAATAATAATAATAATAAAATAAATAAAAAAAAGAAGCGCGTGTGTGCTGGCCAGTGCACAACAGCTGTCATTGCAGGCGTCGCAGCCAGGGCTGGGTCTGCCCGAAACGCCTGCGTGGGGCAGGTTTTCTCCTCCCACTATGTGGAGCACCAGACCTGAGCCCTGGGGACACCCCAAAAATGTCCTTCGTGGTCCAAGCATGAGCTCTAAGACTCCCATATGGGGGAGGATGGTGGGACCTGGAGGAGAAGAAGCTGCTGCACGCTGCATCCTCTGAACGGAGCCCTTGGTCCTTTGCCCACCCAGCCCAGAGCCCCCTGTGGCCACCCAGCCCCACCAGGACCCCACACCACCACTGGGGCAGGACCGTGGTGTCCCTTAGCTGGTGTCCCCTTGGGTACCAGGAGGACACGGAGCATCCTCGGAGCTCCCTGCTTCCCTCAACGAGGTGCTCCCAGCCCTGGGAAAGCTGGCTGAGCCGGGATGGTCCTGGGATGCGGGATGCTCTGGAGATGCGGGATGGACTGAGCAGATGCCGGGGGAACGCCGGCCCTAATCCCCTGGCCCCGGCCCTGCTGAGTAAACACTCTGTACAGCTTTGCAAACAGATTGAAGCGCGGCTGATCTGGAGCAGAGCGGAGAGCTTAGGGGCTCAGAGGAGCCAGCGCCGGGATTTGCGCGAATTCCCCGCCCCGCGCCGGCGGGAGGCTCCTCCGGAGCCGGCGGGATGGGGACCCCCATGGGGCTGGGGGGACATGGGGAGGGGACTTGGCTCTGCCCCACTCCCCTGGCCCCAAAGCAGGGCATGGGGGGGACGTGGCAGGGCAGTGGGGCAGCCCTGGGGGTGCCTGGGGTTGGGGAGCAGCTGCAGGGATGTCCTGAGGAGCTCTGGGTGGTCTCCAAACCCCTGAATCGAGGGAGATGAGATTGCTCCAGGGGCTGGCCTGCTCCCAAACCCCTCAGGTCCCATTCCCTTCAAGCCCACCAGCTGGGAGAACACCCAAGGGAGCTGCACGTTCTGGGGACACATCTACCCCGTGGAGCCTCCTTGCCCTTTGCCCATGCTGTGACGGTGCTCGGCATGAAGCCCCTCTCTCGCTCCTCTCCTCCAGCCTGGCTTTTGGGGTCCCTCCTCCTGTCCCACATCCCCGTGTGGAGCTTCACACACTGCTCCGGGGCTTGGTGGGCTGCTGGACAGATGTGCAAACGATGGGTTGCTTTGTGCCACGCGCGTGTGCCTGGGGGTCCCAGCTTTGCACAAGCCCCATCGAACCCTCAGTGCCCTTTGGGGGCAGACAAGCCACGTCCCAAATCCCCCCGGGCTCAAAGGGGTGCCACCACCTTGTCCCCTTGGGACCACGTGCAGCTCCTCACCCACCGGCCCTGCACTAATCAGCAAGAAAGTTAGTTGCCAAAATCTGATGTCCCCAAGGGGGAAAAGATGATTAACTCGAGAATCGACCATCCGATATTTCGGCTTAGTGGGAAAAGCCTCGTGGCTTCCCAAGCTGGCCACATTAGGAGCTCAGTGGCTCACGGCGTTATCAGATTACAAACAATATCAGAATTACAGCTTTTAAAACTGGGTTTTAAAAAGGCTTAGCAATTATACAGCTCGGGGCTCTCCCACCCCACTGTGGAAACCAGGGCGACTCGGAGCCAGGACCCCTGGAGTTGCTCCAACCACGGCTTTTCCAGGGCGAGCTGGGGTGTCGCCTTCCCTGAGCACCACTGTCCCCAGGATGGAGATCAAGTGGACTTAAAGCAAAGCTTTAGAAGTCCTAGAGGTGTGCAGAGCTCCGCCAGGTTTGCTGTGGCTATTTCTGAGCCTCATTTCCCTGCCGAGTTCATCTCTTTTCACCCCGTTATTGAACCACGCTGGGGGACACACGGTCTCGCTGCTCTGGGACATCTCCGTCCCCAAGTGCTTCCAGCTGGGGCACCTCCAGGAAGCCTGGCACCTCTGCGTGCTGAGTCCACCAGGCTAAACCTCTCCGCCTGGGGTCCCACCACCCCACACAGAGCCGTTTCCCAAAAGCGATGCTCTCCCATCACGTTGAGATGCAGGAGGAGAGGACGGACCATCCCCTGCTTCAGCCTCCCTGGTCCTTCTTCCCGAAGGAGCATCCTCCAGCCCCAGCTGAGACACGGCATGGGACAGGGGGAGTTTTTAACAAAGGCTCCTTTGTGCTCGATGCTAATTAGTCATTAAGGCCGGGTAAGTGCTCCTGATGGACTAAACTCATGGGGCAGGGACCCTGCTCTCCTCGCACCGCAGCCAAGATGCCCACCGTGGCTGCACGTCCTCGCTAGGGACAGTGACAAGTGGCACTGCTGTCCCCAAAACCTGAGCAGACGGTGAAGCGTCTGCATGCTGCAGAGACACCAGGGCATCCCCCTAAGTGTCCCCCCAAGTCCAAGAGCCCCCCCAAGGCACCAGGAAACGGCTGTGAGCTCACAAGGGACCGTGCACAAGCGCGGTGGCGTTGGCCACAGCCTGGTGCAGCTCCCTGCGTTTTGGAGATGAGTTTGGCCACCGAAGGGTGCTGGGGGGGGGTCGAGGGGGCCGGGGCAC
Organism: Cygnus olor; assembly: GCF_009769625.2. NCBI lineage: Eukaryota > Metazoa > Chordata > Aves > Anseriformes > Anatidae > Cygnus > Cygnus olor. The sequence goes on from NC_049197.1 coordinate 1,244,376, forward strand.
AGCTGGACTCTGGGCACCAGCACTGAGCTGGCAGCGTTGCCACAGCCAGAGGCTGTTTTTCCCTCCACTGCTGCCCCAGCATCCTTGCGGGGGTCACTGCGGGGGGAGTCTCACCCTCTCTGCCGGCTGCAATAACCCCCAGCCCACGGCACGCACAGCCTGGGGCAGGGTAAGACCCCGGTGTAGGGGGGGTCCCCTCTTGGTTAGGGGACTCAGGAGGCCTCCACGCCTGCCTGCACGTCCCCCCATCCCTTAGCAGCAAAGCTGCAGCTGCGGGCCCCCCCCCGAGAGAGCCCCCTTGCCGTGCACAGCTTGCAGGGACGAGGCGCTCTGCGGCTCCCACCGGGCTCCGTGCAGCAGCCGGCGTGGGGCTGGGGGGGGACGGGGAGGCACCGAGCGGCACGGGGACACGTGGCACTCAGGTCCCCATGCGAGGGGACGGCGGGGACGAGAGGCCCCAGCGGCAGCCAGGAGCTGCTCCAGGATTTGAGCACAGCTGGGCAAGGCAGGCTCCGGCGAGCAAAGCGCCGAGCGCGGGCAGGGCGATGCACGCCTTGCACGTGGCCGGGGTGAAACCAGGACGTTGGTGCGTGCACACCTGCGTGTGTGCACATTTTGGCAACCTCCTGTGTGTGCACACATGCAGCTATGTAGGGGAGAGCAAGAGGATGGCGTGCCAGCATGCAAAGTGCTGCTGTGCACGTGTGATATTTGTGTGTGAGTGCGGCTGCGGGGGGTGCGCGTGGCTGCTGGGGTGCAAGGGGAGGTCCCCATGTGCGTGTGCGAGTCCACACGTATGTTTGGGCACACGCCAACATGTGTGTGAGCATGTTTGTGACGTGCATCCCATGAAAACCAGTTGCAGATGATCGAAGTGTCAGGGACAGCGAGCGGAGCCCCAGGGCAGAGCCAGCAGCAGCTGGATGCTAAATGCCACCACCCCACGGGGGAGCCCAGTGCCACCCACCTCCTGCCACCCCTGGGGACCGTCCTGGCTCCCAGCAGCGCACGGAGCCCAGCCCCGTGGTCAGGGATCCCAGCTGGACCCCAGCGTGGGGGGGTTGGGATCAAAACTCCCCGGGTCCTTCTGGTTTCCCTGCCAGGCAGCCCGCGCCGCCACGCTGAAGACCACAGACAAGGAGATGACAGCCCCGCGGTGATGTTGCTTCAAACGAGACCACAACTTTATTTGAGCTAAAAACCCAATTCTGCTTTCTTTACAAAAGGATAAACATTTGCTCTCAGTACAAAAGGAAACAAGCCCCGGGATCCAGGGGCTGGGCAGGGACCTCCGGAGCGCAAATCATCTCCAAATTCCCAACTCTGTACAAAACACCTCAGTAAAAGAGTGAGGTTCGGCCAGCCGGGCTCGCGAGGCCAGTGGGGATTTCAAAAATAGTTGCCTGCATTTTCTTGAAAACAAAAATAGTTGCATAGCCTTTAAAAGTTATTGCTCATAGAAATACAGGGGACGAGTTGGGAGCTGCTGGGCACCATCCAAAACACGAGAAATGGCAATGTTAACTATGGAGTTCACCATTAAATATGCAACCCCTCGGCTAAAGTACTTGGTTCAGTCACCAGAAGATAGACCGCCAGGGCAGGAGGAAAATAAATTAAATAAATAATGGCTAATAAATAATCCTGGAGCAACAGCACTGCAAAAACCACACGTCTCCACAAAGCTAACTCCAACTAAGCACTTGGAAGTCAACCGGAAAATGAGGAGGTTCTTCAGCACATTCCACATTTCATGTAAAACAGAGGGAAATAAATTAGACACGCACCCCCCCCCCTCCCCAAGCAAATAATAAATAAAACAGGGAATTAAGACACGCTTCTTTTGGCAGGATGTCTTGGGAACGCGGATCGTGGTAGGTACTCTACAAACCCTAAGAAGATGCGGCCCTGTTGGCTCCTGTTTCAGCTCTCGAGTCCGGGATATTTGTGCTCTGAAAGGTCGAGCATCCTGCAGCGAGGTGCCACGATCCGTGACAGTCGCCTGCTGGTTTTGGGTCCGAGGGCTGAGGCTGAGGACCAGGGCAGCGGGGACGAGCCGAGGAGGGATCATCACGGAGATCTTGACGGGGCAGATACGGTGGCACGGGTCTCCCTCGGGTGGGAAGCAGCCCCGGGGGTCTTCTGGGGGTGGTCCACATCATTCCCACCTCTGGGGCTGGACCCTTGGCTGCTCTGGGAGGGGAACTGGACAACCCGAGGGGCCCGAGGGGCTTGGGGCTCCCACCCCGAGGAGGGAGCGAGCCGAGCTCTGGAGGCTCAGCAAATGTTTGTCCCTGGTGCTGGAGCGGGCTCGCATCAGGCGAAGCTGGAAACGTGCAGGGCGAAGCCACCTCCGTGAGCATCTCTGGGGGAGAGGGAGAGGGGAGCGGCGGCTCAGCTGTGGCTGGTGGTGGAGCTCAGCACCCAGGCTCTGCCACCCGAGCAGGATTCAGCTCCGGAGCCTGGAGCAGAAGAGCTGTGCGGACAAGAGCCCCCGTCCCCAGCTGGACGTGCATGAAAACCGAAACCCCTTTCCCACCACACCTGGAGGAGTTGTTGTGGGCATTTCACGCAGATACGGGGGTCTGCAATCCAGGTTCAGATCTCAGGAAGGGTTCTGGGGGCAGCTCTGAAACTCAGCGAGGTGGCACGGGCTGGGGGAGGACAGGAGGGCCAGCTGCACCTTGCGCAGTGACGTCCTGCAGAGATGTTCAGAGGTCTCGCACTGCCCCGGAGCAGCAATTCCCTTGCTCCGGCTGTGTCCCTTCTAGAAACAGCTCCGCAGCTCGGCCGAACTTCTCCCTGTCTCCAGAGTTCGGGTCTGACCCTGCTTTGCTACTCGTTGAAGATGGCATTGAGCTGGGGCCCGGCCACGTGGTGCGGGTAGGACTCGTAGCTCATGTCTATGGGGATCTCGTAGCGGGGCACCGCGCTTTGGAAGTGTGCTCCGTGTCCGTGTGCGCCCGCCAGGCCGACCGAGGGGTAGTGGGCCATGAAGGTGTAGGATTTATCCAGGTCTGGGGACCCGTCTTGCTTCAGGGAGAAGTTCCCGCTGATGCTGAGGGGCGGCGTCAGGGGCCCCTCGTAGGGGGGAGTGGTGCAGTCATTGGGGTGGGCTCCGAAGGACGCATCCACCAGGCTCTTGAAGGTCGGAGGCTTCAGATGCAGCAGGTGGGTTTCCATCGAACCGTAGGGCGGGCTGGGGAGCCCCGGGGACTGGTAGCTGAAGGAGTGGCTGGAAATGGCCGAGTCGCACACCGGGGACTTTTCTTCGTGCTTCTCCAGGAACAGGGTCTGCGGCCCCAGCTGCAGGCAGCCAGCCACCAGGTTGCTGGTGGGCTGCGACAAGCCCTTGCAGAGCATCTCCACAAAGCTCTTGCCTTCAGGAGTCTGCCCCGTTTCGAGCACCTCAGACAGAGCCCAGATGTAATTCCTCGCAAGCCTCAGGGTCTCGATCTTGGACAATTTCTGCGTCTTGGAGTAGCAGGGCATCACCCTCCTCAGGTTGTCCAGAGCATCGTTCAGGCCGTGCATCCGCGTGCGCTCGCGGGCATTGGCCTTCACCCGCCGAGCCCTGAATCGCTCAAGCCTCGCCTTGGTCATCTTCTTCTTCTTTGGTCCTCTTCTCTTCGGCTTTTCCCCCTCATCCTCTTCCTCCTCTTCTTCCTCGATGCTGTCGTGCTCTTCGTTCAAGCCAGGCACCAACCCGAAGGGACCTTGCCTGCCATCCTCTTCCTTCAGCTCGCCTTTGGAGCTCAGCGTTTCGTCCATCCAGGCTTGGGTGCTCAGGAGCTCCGCCATCTCCTTGGGCTTGGCGTACGTCTTCGTCATCCCTGACCTCTGCAAGAAGGGGACAAGGAGAAGTTAATGAATCCCAGCAGGGGATTCGCTCGGTGCATTAGGAACCGAGCACAAAATCATCTTCCAGAGACATCGACTGCTTTCTGTCCTCCAGTGGTGCCTATGGAATCTGTCTGTCTATCCCTACAGCAGTTTCTAGTGATTTTTGTTATGTGCCCATCGTTGTAACGTATGGCATCCAGCACAAGGCACCACAGTTATGGTTTTTCTACTAAAAGGCGTAGTTTCAGGCAATCTTTATGGGGCTGTAATCAGCTCTCAGTCCCGTAGCCGACACGTTGAGTCAGGAGCCACCGGAGCTTTTTCCTGGGGACTTCCAGTAATTTACTTTGGGGTTATTCCCACCCATGAGTTTGACTTGGAGCCTGATCTCCCCCTGGTCCAGCCCCATTCTCATGGCTTCAACCCTGATTCCACTTTGTGGGCTGCAAAAGGAAGCCTGAAAAAGTCAAGGTCCCTCTGCTGAGCCGTCCCTGGAGCTTCTCCTGCCCTAACCTGAGCACATTTGCCTGCACCTTCATTTCCCTCTGCCATAACGAGCGCAGTCCCGCTGCACAAAGCAGCCACGGTTTCATGTTAATCAGCCCCCCAGATCCTGTCACCGTGCCTGCCTCATTTAATAAAGCTTAGCATCTAAGCAGCTTTGCTGAAAGTGTGCTGTCCAAGCCCCGGCTCCACCGCCCCTGCCCACCCCACGTGGAAAATCCCACTTTTAATATGCGTGATGGGGCTCAGGGGCTGGATTAGGGTGTTAATTGCTCTGCCCAGCCACCGCATCCCGGGAGGACCATGTGGCCCCAATTAACTCTCGGGTAAAGCAATCGGAGGCGGTCAGATGCTCTGAGATCTGGCGAGTGAAGGTGGTGAAGGAACATCTTTGGGATGAATTGATGGGGCTGGCCGAGCCGGGAGGGAGCAGGGTCCAAATATCCTCTACCAGCACCCTGGGAGGACCACAGCTGAGCAAGGGCTGCACCCGCTTCGCACCAGAAAGGGCTGCAGGTCTGCTCGGACACCCCCCCAGGCCACGGTTCTGGGGCTGTGAGCCCGAGGGTTGCTTTCCCTCCACCCTCGGAGACCTGGCCCTGCACCCCTGCCCTCAGCACCCATCCCTCGCTCATCCTCTGCACCACAATTCCCTCCCAGTCTGGTGCTATCGGTGAAAAATTGCCGGGTTTGGGGCTTTGTGCAAGAGGCAGGACCAGCTGGTTCCCCCCTTCCCGGCACTTTGCAGGGCAGTATTCCCGTGGGAGGGTGTCAGGAGGTTGCCCCTTTGGAAATGATTTCCAGTTTGAGCTTGCAGGGATTTTGCTCTCACTTTTTCTCCAGACTGTAGATTTAATAAATAATTTTTAAAAAATGGGGAAAAGGTAGGCAAAAATGGAATTGGCTGATGAAGTAACTTCCCAGTTTTCCAAGGAAGATGAGGAGAGCTGGGAACCCACTGTGAGCGGGAAGCTTTTCCAGCCTGTTTAGTTCGGATACCTTTCCTTTTGGACATCTCCACCCCACAGTGTCTGAACGAACCACCAGGAACCCACTGGGAGAAAGCTAAAAACTTAATTTTCAGTTTGCGATGGCTCAGCTCTCCTGAGCTCTCCCGGTTCTCCCTTTGTGTCATGGGGCACCGGGCTCTCGTCCCAAAACAAGTAGGATCAATTCCTTTTCCTTTCCTGCAGGACCAGGAACTCGGCTTCGACCCTTTAGTGGTTTCCTTCCAGCAGACTTGATCCCCAAGAGGAGCACGGCTGGTTCGGGACAGAGACTGACTGCAGGGCTGAAGACCCTGACCCCAAACAGGACCACCCGAAGCAGAAGAAAGGGCTGGGAGCCGGATCCGGGGGAGATGCTGGCACAAGAGCCAGGCACAAAATGGGAATTCAGCTCAGAGGTGGGCAGGAGGGACAAGGCAGCCACAGGAGGACCATGAAAATTAGGATTTACCTGAGACCTCTGCACCGTGTCCTGCCTGGGAACGCAGCAGGATGTGGCCCAGCTGTACGTGGACCCGGTGGGCTCTGGCTGCCAGGGAGGTTAAAAACCCTTCAGCTACTCCTTCAGCCCCAGTATGGCCATGGGATCACTGGTGCCTTTGAGTCCTGGACCCAGGAGCTTCTCCAGCCCAGTCCCACTCCTGGTCCCAGTCCCAGTGCAATCATCAGCCAAACAGGTGCGGAGAAGAAGGGATGCGACGGATTTTTTTGGGGGGGAATAAAACTGCTCAAGGGCACCCCTGCAGCACCCACACACCCCTGGAAAAGTGGGAGGAAGCCGGGGGGTGCTGGTAGCTACCAAATCCAGCCCGTTCCTGGGATGCGGGGCTGCAGGAGAGAAGGGGGCGAGTTTTGGGTCCAGGCTGGGGGGGAGCCAGGAGCTCCCTTGGCCTCAGCTGCGGAGGCTCCCTCCCCGCTGGGCTCCTGGCCCCGGGCAGGATTCACTGGGAAAAGGCACTGGGACCCCCCCGGCCTCCCCCCTCGGGTTCTCCCCCCCCACCCCAGGACTCGAGAAACAAAAGCCGGAGGCTGGGGCATCTCCTCCATCTCCCCCCACCTCCATCCTGATCCACAGCCCGGCCCCGACCTGCTTGGGGGAAAAGTGGGAGGGGGACCGGTCCCGGTGCCACCGGCGGCGTGGGGGGCCCGATCCCGCCCCGACGGCCACGGGGAGCCTCGACCAGAGGGACCGGGGGGGAGAGAAGGACACCGGTTGGGGCTGGGGGCCGTGCGCCCCCCGCTTGCTCCCCTCGGGCTGGCGCGCAGCACCGACCCCCCCGGGGGTGGCTCCCGGTGCCCCGTACCCTTGCGACCCCCACACCGTCACAGGGCGGGGGGGGGGGGGGGGGCACGGAGCCGGGCGGGGAGCCCCGTCGGAGGGGCCGTCGGGGTCCTCCGTGTGTCCCCCGGGGGGGTCCCGGTCCGCCCTTACCTGGGCACCGCGGCGAGTCCCCGCTGTCACTTGCCCGGGCGCATGGTGGCGGCGGCACCGGGGGGGCGGGCGGCGGCACCGGGGGCGGCACCGGGAGCGGCACCGGGAGCGGCACCGGGAGCGGGCACAGCTCCGCTGTCGGGCGGTTTTGAAGCGCTCTCCGCTGCCGGCGGCTCCTGCACGGCCGCGGCTCCCCCCGGTGGCTCCTCCTTCGGGGGGAGGTGACCGAGCCCGGCTCCTCCCGCTGCCCCCCTCCCCCGGGACCCCGACGGCAACCCCCGGCACCCCGCGGGTGGGTGCTCTCCGGAGGGCTCCCGTGGACCCTGAGCATCCCTGGGTGGGTGTTTGTGGGTGAGCAGCCTGGGGTGGGGACGTGGGTGGGGTCCCCAGGGTGGGTTCTCCAGGGTGGGGTCCCCAGGGTGGGTGTCCCTAGGTGGGCTCCCTTGGAAGAGCACCCCAGGGTGGGCTTCTGTGGGTGGGCACCTCCAGATGGGTGCCTCCAGATGGGCACCCTTAAAAATGCACCCCTGAGATGAGCACCCCCAGACCAGCACCTCTGCATGAGCACCTGAAGATGGACACCCCTGGGTGGGCACCCCCAGATGGGCACCCCCAGAAGAACACCTTGGATGAGCACCCCCAGATAAGCACCACCAGATAAGCCCCCCCCGATGAGCACCCCTGGATGAGCACACCCAGACGGGCACCCCCAATTGAACAGCCCCAGATGAGCACCCCTAGATGAGCACCTCTGGATGGGCACCCTGAGATGGTCACCCCCAGAAGAACACCCTTGGATGAGCACCCCCAAATAAGCACCCCAGGATGGCACCCCTGGATGAGTACCCCCAGATAAGGACCCCAGGATGGTCACCCCTATTGGACAACCCCAAATGAGCACCCCCTGGACAAGCACCCCCGGATGAGCACCCCTGGAGGACCTCCCCAGTTTGCCCAGCACCTGGACGGACCCTGCCCAACTCTCCCCATCCAACAGGGCACGGCCATGCAGGACGTGGCAGCGACCCGAGGCCGTCCCTTTATCCCGCAGCACCCACCCGGGGCCTCACCCTTGGGTGTCACCACCCGTGGCCCTCCTCGGCCGGGTGCTGCGCTGAGCAGCGGAGCTCGGGGTGGCCCTGGGTGACGTCGGCTCTGACACAGGTGCTCGGGGTGGGCGCGGGGGGCTGCGTTTCCCTCCCGGCTGTAATGAGAGTGCGAGGGGGAGTAATTAATTGCTGGTACGGCCAGAAGGGGCCCGTCTGAGCTCGCTGCTGCTCAGACAAGAGAGAAGGGGCCCAGGGCTTCTGCCTCCAGCTCCGGACGGCGAGAGGGGCTTATGGAGAGAAAAATAAAATAATAATAAAACACAAAAACAGATTAATTAAGGAGGAGAGAGCCAGGGAGCCCTGCACGGATCTCGTCTGCCCCGGACAGGCACTGGGGCAGGGAGCACCTCCCCCAGCACCGCTTCTCCCCGCTCCCCCATTGCTCCCCAGTACAAACCATTCAGTTACTGGGCTCCTCGCTCTCCCCCTGGCCAGGGGGTGGCACCCCAAAAGCCACCCTCTGTTGCCGGGACCATTGCCCATCGCCGCTCGGGGCGCTCCGACGCGCGGAGGACCCTCCGCATTAATTGAGAGCGCTCGCCATCACGTCCTTGGCAGCCTGGGATTACGGGGAATACTAATTAATTCATTAGCGGCTTCATGGCTTACTTCCCAGCGCCGGGCTGGGCCGGGCAGGGGGAACAGCTTGCGACCAATAAATCTGCCTGTTGCCACTGCCCCGCGCCGCCGTCCCCTCCCTGACAGATGGCTCCAACAGGTTCGGCCCCACAAAAGGGACGGCGGGCACCGCCGGAGGGGGGGGGAGGGGGGGGACACGGTGACGTCCCCGTGCTCAGGGCCGCCGGTGGCCCCCCAGCGCCTGGGTGACCCTCGAGCGCAGGCCGGCCGCATTGTCTGCCGGCCCCGCTGCCTTTCAAGGCCGGCCACGTGCCGCACGCTAATCCCATTGTGCGGGGGGCTTGGCATCTGTTCGCTTATGGGGGATCACCTCCCCCCCCATACCACCCCCCCCCCCCCCCCCCCCGACAACCCCTGGGACCGCTCTCGCAAGATGTTCCCCTCGTCCCGCTCCTGTCGCCAGCGAGCCCCTGGGAGCACCGGGATGGGGTCCTCGGTGTGCATGGGGGGGGGGGGTGAGGTGGGGGGAGGGGGTGAAGCCCCCACCCCACCTTGTGCCATCCCATCCAGTCCCGGGTGGGTGCCGGGAGGGGAGGGCAGCTGCGCCGGGCATTACCATTTATATTGCACGGGGCCGTGGGGACTTTGCCTGCTGGGCGCGGGGAGGAGAGGGGCAGGGGGTGAAGAATCCGGCCCCTGGCAAAGCAGGGGGGGGTGCTAATGGTCCCTGGAGCCAACCTGTGCCCAGCTGTGCCCCCCCCCCCCCCCCCCCCGAGTCCTCCCACCCGACGTGTACTCTCACCCCCAGCGTCCCTCCTGGGGGTCCTCCATCCCTCTTCTCCTCATCCCACGTGTCCTCACCCCCCCACACACACACCCTTCCCATCCCCTGGGGGGTTTCCATCACCAGCAGCCCCCCCACACCCCCTGCAGGTCCCCCCATGTCTCTTCCCATCCCTCCCGCTGCCCACGTCTCCTTTCCCCAGGGGCTGGTGGCACGGCTTGGCACCGCGTGTCCCCGTCCTGTCCCCCTCCACCCCTGCTCGTCCCGAGCCTCAGTTTCCCTCTGAGCTCCCAGGGGGTGACTTCACCATCCCCGTGACATCTGGAGAGGAGGTGACAGGTCCTGGGCTTGTCCGCATTGCCCCCACCTTCCCCACACCACTGGGCTGCCCGCGACCCCCGTTGGGAAAGCCACGATCCCAAAGGAGCCGACCTGCGGGGCTGGAGAATTTGGGGGGACCTGGAGCAGGTCCTGCTGCTGCAGGAGGAGCTCGGGCTGGATTTGGGGGGGCTCCACCTTAACGCTGCCCCATCCCGAGCACCAGACAGGGGGCAAAGCCACCACCCAAGCGCTCAGAGCAGGATGGTGGGGGGGGCCTGGGGAGGACAAAAGCCCCGTCCCCTTGTCCCACCGGTGCGCCCAAGCCCAGGACCAGCCCCCAGCACCCCTGCCCAGCGCCCAGCTCTTCTCTCCATCCCATAATCTGATTGCTCCGGAGGGGCCGTGGCCTGGAAGGGAGGGTAATTGCCAGAGTAAATATTGTGAAAGCCCACCGCCGCCCCGGCCCCCGCTGCCCACCGCCCCGCCACCGGGGCTGGAATTCCTGGGCCCGTGCGGAAACGCAATTACCGCGTATTAACGGGGTCTAATTTAATCCCGGCAGCTGCGCCGGGGCCGCCTGATTTGCATGACATTGGGGAATGCAATTAAAGAGAAATCAGGGGCTGGGGGGCCCGGCTGGGCTGTGGCGGGGGGGGGGGGGGGGGGCAGCCCAGGCGCGGCCGGCGCTCGCTGACCCGTGTTTGTCAAATTGAGCGATGGTGGCACCGGGACGAGGTGGGGGGCGGGGGGGGGGGGGGGGGATGCTCTGCATGACAAAGGGGTCCCCCCCCCGCTGTCTTGGCCCTGGGGTGCTCCCGAGCACCCTGGTGGCCCCACGCCAGGTCCGGCTGGCCGCAGGGGTTGTCACCACGCGGTGGCTGCTGGCTGGAGGAGAAGGGACCATCCGGGGTGCTTGGGAGGCGTCAGACGCTGGGGATGCTCTCGGGGGACCGGTGGCATCCCCATCCCTCGCTGCAGGCCCCCCCCCAGCACTGGGACGAGGAGAGCCCCACGCTTGTGGGCACCCAGCCCGTCCCGATGCTGTGCAGGGCTCCGGAGATGGCCCCGGGCTGAGCTTTTCGCACGGCTCCCTGCCTCAGTTTCCCCCGAGCAGCCTCCCAGACAGCACGCAGCTGGGGGTGGGATGCTGCCCGAGCGCCCAGATGGGCCGTGGGGCACAGCTGGGCTCAGCACCCAGCCCCGCTGTCCCCCGGGGAGCACAAGGGGCTCGGGGCCAGCGCGGTTGCTGGCTCGCTCCGCTCTTGGCTCCCTGCAGGACGCCTGATGGCACAGCTGGGAAATCCCACACGCGCCGCCCGCGGCCCCGCGGAGCTGGCAGGGAACGGGCATCCCGCGCTGCTGAGCCTCGGAGAGCAGGGCTTGGGGACACCCCCGAGCTGGGGACACGGGGACGGGCAGATGTCGCACACGGGGGACTGCGAGCGGAGCCCCTGCCGTGCCGTAACCCGGTGCAATCCCGCTCAGCACCACCCCAGGACCCCAGGACCCCATTGCATGAGCCCTCTGGAAAGGAAAAGGGGCGCACTGCCAAGCACCCTGCCCAAAAAAGGGTCCCCAAAAGGCTTCCCACAAACAGGGTGCAGCCCCGAGCCGCTGATGGAGCTGGGTGCTGGGGCTAGGTGCTGGGTGCTGGGGTGAGCAGGAGCACAGGGGGCCGGGGGCTGCATCCAGCCCCGCTCCATCGCTTTCCAGCAGCTTTGGCCCTCCTGGAGCAGGGGCACAGCCCAGGCTGCAGCCAGCAGCTCCCTCACCCCTTTTTTCTCCTTTTCCTGCCCCAAAACTGCCCCGGGATGCTCAGCACAGCACCCAATCCTTCCCCTTCACGTGGTAATTTTGGTCAGGGCGCATTGCCTTGCGTGACCCCGAACGGACCCGAGCTGGACGTCAAAAAAAAAGCTCCCGGAGGAGCCTCTGAGGTGGTCACGGGCTGAGGGTGAGGGTGCTCAGCGTCACCTCCGCCTCCCTGGGGAGCAGCACCCGGTGGGGCGCAGCTGGTGGGAGCCGGGGGGTGTCCTGGCTGCAAGCTGCAGGAGAGGCCGCGGGAGGAGAACGAGGTGAAGGCAGCGGCACGGAGAATCCACAGCATGTCTCGACCCACGGGAGAGCCACGGCCCCGCAGCACGAGTGTGCCGAGCTGCAGCCGGAGCCGGACGCGCATCCCCGGGCGGGAGCTGACATCTGCTGGTAAGAAATCTCAGCAGCCTGCCAGCCCCACGGGGCTCCTCTTCCCACGCTGGGATGCTCCCCACCCCAGATCCGGGGCGCTGCTGGGCGCAGGGGTCCCCAGGCTCAGCACCCTCCGCTGCAGGAGCTGCGGGACAGCCGGGGGGGGCCGGGACGTGGGACAGCGCACGGCGTCAGTGCCCAGAAATTTGGGGTCGGCGTTGCCTTGTGCGTGGGGGCACAGCCCTGGGTGCAACCCAGCGACAGCCCCAGGGCTCCTCCCCACTCTCTGAGGCACTTCTGAGCCCTTAAAACCACCACGGTGGGAATAAAAGGACCCAGCCTGGCATCAGCGGTGGCCCTGCGCGGTGCTCCTGCCTCTTGGGACCGGATTCACCCCAGCACAGAGCCTGTCCCCACATTCCCAGGGGCCGGAGCCCCCTGCCCTGGCTGGACTCCGGAGGGCGAAGAGGAGGAGGAAGAGGAGGAGAAGGAAGAAGAGGAGGAGGAAGAGGAGGAGGAAGAGGAGGCTGCCTTGGCACAGGCGGCGACGCTGCTGCCTGGCCGGCCACCGCGGGCCCCAGATGTTGCGCTGCGGGCACGGCTCGGCGCTCTCTGCCCGCTTGGCAGCCTCCTGGCCCAGCTGCCTCCCCGAGCAGCCCCGCAGCGGCCCCCGGGAACAACCACGGCCCCCCCCCCCAAGTCCAGCTGGCCCGGACCCAGTCAGCGGCCAGGCGTGAAGATCTCCCGGTCCTGTGCGGCTCGGAGGAAAGCAGCCCCGGGGAAGAGGAGCCCGGGCCCCTCTGCGGGCACCTGGAGCCGGCCAAGGGCGATTTTCCGGGCTGCTGGAGGGCAAAGGAGGGGGACGTTGGCGGGGGGTGGCCGCGGAGCATCCCCGCTGCTGCTCCCCAAAGAGAGAGGATGGCTCATTGTGCGTTCGAGAATTTACAAGCAAATCCATTCATTAGCCGATGAGCTAATTAGAAATGGGTCCGCTAAGGGCTGCTGCTCCGTGGCTCCCAAAATCAACCCCGGCTTGGAAACCGCATCCAGGGCGCTCCTGGGGAGATGTCCTGGGCCACGTCCTGATGCTCTGCAAAGGGATGGGGGCAAAGACCCCCCCGTGCCGGGCTGTGGCCGTACCCATCACTGCTTCAGGGCCAGGAAAAGGGTGCCAGGGAGCCTCAAAGCCCTGTGCTGGGGCTGCCGGGGGTGCTGGGGGTGAATTCAGGCGAGGAGATGCAGCTCCTGCACCCTCTCGTGGTGGATGCAGGGTGGTCCCCGGCTCCAGTAACCCCCAGTGTCCCCCCAGTTCGCGCACTGGGGACATTTGGGGACAGCACCTCCCAGGCGGTGACGTCCTGCTGTCCCCAGCATTGCTCTGCCACCGGGTGCCACCAGCTCGGTGTCCCGACCCCGTCACCCCGAGCTCTCCGGGGCACCGAGGGTCCCCCACCAAGCTCCAGGCTCAGGGGCTGCGTGCCGAAAACAACTCCCTTTTTGGGGTCAATCCCCAGGTTTTTGGGACAATGCCATGCCTCGTGCAGGCACGCTCCTTTGTGCAGTATGCAAACAGGGGCCAGCCTTTCACGCCGGATTACACCGCCCGGCACAAAACCACGAGGGCTCTGTCAGCCGCCGTCTAATTGAAGCTTCGCTCCATCCCGGGCGAAATCCGTCGCTAATAACACAAAAACCCACCTCGGGGAACAATTACGCGGCGAGGAGCTGTCAGGAAGAACTTGTGCCGTCTCCCGGAGGACATCCCACTCTGCGGCAGCTCCCAGCAGCCCCGTGCCGAGCCTTCTCCCAAGGAAAAAAAAAAAAAAAAAAAAAAAAAAAAGACATGTTTTTCAAAATGAGATTTCTCTCACCTGCGGCGGCAAGCTCGGAGGTGGGAGCTGCTGCTGCTGCTTCTGCGGTTGTCGCTGCATACATTGAGCCACCCCCTGCGCCTTCCTCGGCCGGCTCAGAGCTGGGCTTTGCCACAAGAGCCCTCCTGCGTGGTGGCACGGCACACACCTTGTCCCCGTGGAAGCGTGCCCAAGCGTGAAAATCGCTCAATTCTCTCCGAAAGCTGCCCAGAAGTGCCAGGAGGGAGGCGGCGGCGGCGCGATCATCGGCACCGCTGGAGCTGGTGGTGGTAGGAGGCAGCTCCTCGAGCGGGGGCAAGACTTTGTCTGCTGCAGGCTGCTTGGCCAGGAGAGGTGTTGGTTTTTTCCCGGAAAAATTCTGCTTTGGGAAAAAATCACATATTGCTTGGCATCTCTTAGGGCATCGCAACACTGGTGAGGAAAAGGCTTTGGGATGGGCTGCTCGTGAGCACCCACGTTTGGTCCGTCCTCCAAGCTGAAGCAAAGCCCAGCAGGTCCACAATGCTCTTCCCACTGGATCCTCGGGCTGGGACACCAGCACCCACTGGTTTGTTGGTCTGGGACACCAGCAGGCACTGGTTTTTGGTCTGAGCACTGGTCTATCAGCCTGGTTCCCTGGTTTGGGGTCTCGGGGGTACACCTAAAGCCCACATCCCACGGAGCTGGGCCCTCCCCACCACCACCCCACGTCTCCTGTGCTCCGGGGCAGATCCGTGGCCCTCCAGGGCAGCGCTCCTCGTCTTCTCAGAGCTTCTGCCCCCACCCCGGGGAGATCAGCATCATCCCACGGCGCTGCCATCATCATCCTCACGGCCACCAGGCATCCCCCGGCCCGAGGCTGACGCATGTGGGGCAAAGCCGCACATTTGGCACCCCGGGACCCCCACGTGAGGCTGCCACGAAGCAAGTGGAAGGCTCAGCGGCTCGGCTGGGGCTTAATTTCGGACGGGGAAGGAGCAGCAGCAGGGAAAGAGCTGGGAAAACGAAATCTGGGGGCAGAACGCCGGGACCGGTGCCCGCGCTGCTGCGATGAGCCCGGCCCCAGGAGTGGAAGCCCGGGGTGGATTTGTGCCGTGCATCACAAGCACTCGACTCATCTCCATCTCATCCCACTCGGCTCATCTCCATCTCAGCCCACTCGACTCATCCTGGCCTCATCCCACTCAGCTCATCTCAGCCTCAGCCCGTTTAACTCATCTCGGTCTCATCCTGCTCCAGAACCCCTTTGCGCATGGCAGGAGCTGTTTTGGGGCCGTGAACGAGTGCTCCTGGAGGTGGTGGAGGGGCTGCAATGGGAAAGCAAAGGGGCCAGCGTGGTGGGAAGGGGACTGGGACCGCAGTCCTGCCCCCGGGGACATCCCCACCACCCCCCGGCTGCTGAGCGAAGGGAAGGGGTGAAAGCAAGGGGGTGCCAGCCCGTGCCAGGGCTGGGGAGCTCAGCCCGCCCCCACGCACCCCCCTGGCCACCCCGTGTCACCCCCTGTCCCCGAAAGCCACCAGCCCTACTCACTCCCAGCCCTGCCAGCACCGGGACTCCCCAAAGTGTCCTCGTCCCTCCGTCTTGGGGACCCCAAGAGAGCCCTGCGCCATCCCCGCTCCCCCTGCACAAAGGGGTGGGAAGAGCCCCCGGGAATTAACGAACTCCGCTAATGAGGGGGGAATTCCAGGAAGGGAAACAACCCGGGGGGCATCCGGGTAGGAGGGATCCTGGCACGGCGGCGGGGATGGGACCACAAGGGATCGGCCAAGCTGGCTCCGGGAACAGGTCCAAGCCCGGGGGCTGGAGCTGCTGCCCCCCCGAGCACCGGGTCCTCCTCGCAGATGCTCCTAGACCCCCGCCCCATCCAGCCCCACCAGCACGGGGGGGGAGAGCTGAGCCCTTTGGGGGGGCTGGGGAGGGACCTACAGACAGTGGGGTCGCCTGGAGGCACCACGGCCCCGAGCGGAGCCCAGCAAGCACAGGGTCGTGGCCTAGGTCCCCTCCTGGGGGGCACAGGATGCTCCCGTGGGACCCCAGCACCCGGATCCCGGTGGGTCACCCCAAAACCGTGCCGTGGGATGGAGCAGGGGATGGAGGTGACCTGCTGCACCCTCTGGACCCCAAGAAAGCCACCGGAGCGATGGGCGATGGGGACGGGGGAGGTGGTGGGCAGAGCACCCAGCCCCCGAGGCGATGGAGAGCTTGGGGGCAGAGAAGTCCTGCGGGATGGGGTCTCGGGGTCTGTTTTTGTAGGGCCTGAAGGCACCGCTGGGTACAGCAGGCGTGGGAAGCAGTGGGGGGGGGTCTCCGGGACGGAGAAGGACCACAGACCGTGACTGTGGGGTTGGGGGGGCGTCCCGGGAGCACCTTGGCTTTGGTGGAGAAGCAGAAAGGTCCCCAGGGCTCCGCCACCCCATTTAGGCACCAGAAGGGGGTCCGTGGCCAGGCGGTGGGGCCGGGGTTCTCCATCCCCCCCCCAAAACCAGCTGCGCCCCCCCCGGGAGCAGGATCGTGCCCCGAGCCAGGGGACAGCTGGGTCATGTCCCGATCCCGCAGCAAGCACCAGACAGGACGGGACAGGGAGCGATTAGGGGATGGCTTTATTGCAGCTCTGCCTCGGAGCGATTCCTCCTTTTTGGCAGGTCCCACGCCAGAAGAGCCAGGGGACGAGCTGGTGGCACCTGGGGATCGGGCACAACCGGCCTCAGGGGGCTGCAGCGGGCGCTGTGCAGAGCCCTGGGCCAGGGCCCCGTGTCCCCAACGTCCCCAAGCGAGGCCACCGCTTCGGGGACAACACTTACCCTGCTGGCCGCCCGCTACCCCTCTGGAGGAGGCAAAACAGAGAGGTGAGAGCCGGCAGCGGGGCGCAGGAGGAGCTGCAGGTGCCCCTCAGCACCATGCCACAGCCCCCCCTCACCCCCCCCCCCAAACCCTCCCGCCCCGGGTCCGTTCTCACCCTTTTTGCCCCCAAAAATCAGCCGCACCGCCCCCGCCAGGGTGTCCCCCAGGGACCTCAGGAGGCGCTCCAGCAGGTCGGTGGCGTCCACCAGCGCTCCTTCGGAAGCCCGGTCCCTTCCCACGGCATCTGCGGGGGGAGAGGGGGGGGTCTCCGGGGTGCCCTGGTGCTGCTCCAGGGCTCCTTGCCCCCCCCCCCCCCCCCCCCCCCGCAGCACCCCAATTTGTACCCTGGCAAAAAAAAGCTGCTCCAGCCCTGGAGCTGCTGCTTCTTGCGGTTGTTTTTTTTTTTTGGGGGGGGGGGCGGAAAAGAGACCCTGGCACCGTGGTTGGTGCTTGGATGGTGGGGGGGGGGGATGTGGGGGCTGCCAGGAGTGAGCCCACCCCCAGAAAAAGGCAGAAGCCGCCCCCAGAGAAGGGAGAAGCCACCCCCAGGAGCAGGGTCCGGATGCTCTGCGCCTCGCAGCCCAGCCAGCAGCCCCCCTGGGGAGTGGGGTCCCCACTCAGGACCCCCCTCAGGTCCCTCAGGACCCCCCCTCACATCCCCACGCAGGAGCCCCCCCCCCCAAACCCCCCCAGCTCACCGGTGCCCGCGGAAGGCGTCACGTCGGTCGGCACTGCGGGTGGAAGAGAGAGGGGTTGTCACCGACCCCCTTGTGGGGTCAGGATGGGGACAGAGCCCCCCGTGCACGAGCCAGCCAGCCCCTTGGGGACATCTTATCCCATTCCTGCCCCCCCCAGGACCCCCCCCCCCCCCCGCAGGGGACCTGCCCTACTCACAGCCAGCAGCCAGGCTGCAGGCGAGCCCTGCCAGCGCCAGGAGAGCCCAGAGCTTCATCGTCCCCGGGGATGTCGGGGGGTGGCAGCCCAGGGGTGATGAGGCCAGGCTGGGCCCCGTCCCTTATGAAGGCAGCTGGCACCAGTCGGCCGGGCTGGGGGGCCGGGGGGGGGCTGGCTGGGGGAAGGTGCCCCCGCCCGGGCACGGGGCCAGTGCAGGATTAGCCCGGATTAGCCCCGCAGCCCCTCCGGGAGCCACCAGCCCCAGCCAAACCGCGGCCGGTCCCCGTCCCCCTGGGCTCCACGTGCTGGAGCGGTGCCCGAAGTCTGGGCAGGTTGGGTGGCTCCCATCCACACACCCCCAGTACACCCCATACCCCTCCCAGTACACCCCATACCCCTCCCAATACACTCCATACCCCCCCAGTACACCCCATACCCCTCCCAGTACACTCCATACTCCCCCTGTACACCCCATACCCCTCCCAATACACCCCATACCCCTCCCAGTACACTCCATACCCTCCTAGTACACCCCATACCCCTCCTAGTACGCTCCAGTATCCCCCAGTAACTGGGAGCACTTTGTTTTTTACCACTGGATGGAAAAGAGGCAAAAAAGGGAGGCAAAATGGGGCATCAAATGCGTCAAAGGTGGGGGAATGCAGGGATAAAAGTGTGGGGTGGCTCTGTGGGGGATGCAGGCGGCAGCGGGACTGGGATGCTGTGGGACGGGGATGCTGCGGGATGGGGATGCTGCAGGACGGGGACGCTGCGGGAGCACCTTCCTGGTCCAGCCCCAGCTCCCCGTTTTGGCACTGAGCAGGGCAGAGCATCGCCCCCTGCAATTCTGGGGACACCCAGAGCATCCTCACCGCCTGGGGTGGGGTTTTCTGCCCACGGGGGCGTGCGCAGGGAGGAACGAGGCGCCGCGCAGGGAGGCGAACGACGGGGCTGTGGGGAAGGGCAGAGGCAGAAATGCAAAACCCGAGGCTGAGTTTTCTCCCCCCGCCGCTCAGCACACGAACATCGCCCAGGAGGGATTCGTGCCGTGCCCTCTCCCACCCGCGATGCTTTGTGCGCCCGGATCAGCTTCGTCCTCACGTCTTTGCGAGGGCGAAGGCAGCCGAGCGTGGCCCCGCTGCGGTGCCGGCACGGGATTCACCCGAGTGCTTCCAGCCCTCCCAGAGAGCTGGGCTGGAGCCGCGGGAAAACAATTTGGGAGGAACTGGGGAAAAAAATCGCGGTGGTAACGCGAGCAGGTCTGGGGTCAAGGTGGTGGGAGGATGCCCAGAGACCTGCCCTGGGCTGGAGCTGCAGGAAAACAATTCAGGTGGAACTGGGGAAAAAAATCGTGGTGGTAACGAGAGCAGGTCTGGGGGCGGTGGGAGGATGCCCAGGAGATGCTCGGGCAGCCTGGGTCCGTCCTGGGTGGGCAGGAAGAAAAATCTCCCCAGAGCTGGGACAAGAGGCCACGTCCCCGTGTGCCTCGAATCAGGCAGGGTCTGGACGGGAGACCCCCCCCCGGATCCTCTCCCCCCATCACTCCTCACTACTCCGGTACAAAAATAACCACTCACGTTTAAGACATCATTTACAAGACCCTGAATCCCACTAGATTAATTCATCACGGCCCCAAAACCCCAGGCTGAGGTCTCAAAAGCACCGAGGACTTGAACATTTGCTTGAAATTTAACGAGGCCGAGGCTCTTTTTCTCCTGGAAAAAGAACAAAGCTGGATGAAGACATCGTCCCCTGCCCAGTCCCCACTGCGAGGGGCTTGTTCCCAGCAGCTCCTTGGTGCTGGGCGCTGGTTTTCACCCTGGTCCCAGCCCAGTGTGACCGATGGTTGGGATGAAACTGGCCGTGGGTGTCCCCAGAGGGGCACAGCCCACCCCTGAGCCCCCTCCAGGCTTTTTCGGGACCCTTTGCACGGCCCCGTCCTTGACCTGCCCGGATGACAAGGATTTATTCCTCTCTTCAGCCAAGGAACCAGGACCAGGCAGAGCGAGGGGACTGGGAAGGTGCCTGCAGGTCACGGTGGGGGTCCCAGCCCCTTCGCACACCCCCGCGAGCCTCCAGCTTTGGGGGTCCCGTGCAGTCCCCGCTGCACAGCACCCGTGGCACCCAGGGCACAGCGGCGGTGGGAACCACGCTGGGTCCCCGAGGGGCTGCGTGGTTAATCTGGGATAATCCCACCCTTGGCTGCTCTCCACCGGGAAGTGCTGGGGGTTATTTTTCCACCCGGACTTTCCCTCCCCGTTAATCCAAAAACTGCTGCCCTGGGGCTGGGGCCTTCCTCCTCCTCCCCAGCGCGCGGCACCCGGAGGCGGCGCGGTGCCGACCGCAGGCGCCGTGCTTCTGTCCCCACATTTGGGGGTGAGGGGGGGCAGCACGGCCACTGGTGGCCCACGGGGACACGGGGGGACACTGGCCGGGACCCGGTGAGGATGGAGATGTGGCCCTAGGTGAGACGGGGCAGAGAGCTGGGGCCAGTTGCCACCAAACCAGGGGACAAAAAGGGGACCCCCCTTGTTGGGGATGTGGCCACGGGAGGTGCCGAGGCCGCCCCCCGTTATTCAGCACGGGAGGGGTTAAGGGAGCTGCAGGGCACCGCGGGCGAGGTGAGGAAGAACAGCAAAGCTTCGCAGATAAGGCGGCAGGAAGACGAAGCACAGGCCCCGAGCCATAAAGCAGCCAGATAAGGAAACGGGAGGGAGGCTCGGGAGGGCTGAGAAAGGATGGAGAGCAAAACAAACGCCGAGCAGCACCCGCTGCTCGAGTCGTGCCAAAGCCCAGCACCTCCTCCAGCTCTGCACACCCCAGAAGCTTCACACAACCCTCATCTGTGTCCTCGCCCCCCCCCCCCCCCCCCCCAGCAAGGCAGGGCCACAGCCCGATCCCTTGGGGAACTTTATTTCCAGTGTGCTGTGGGCTCTGCCCCGGCAAACCCCCGTCCTAGTGTTACACGCGCCCGGGGAGCAGAGCGTTTCCAAAGTGCTAGTGAAGCCCCAGTAAAAACAGGGCAGGGTTTGGGGGGATGCTGGTGCTGTTGGGGGTAAAAGTCCTGAGTCGAGAGGTTCCTGGTGCAGCACAACCACGGGGTGCACACACACACACACGCACACACGTGCACGCACGCTCACACCCAGACGTGTCCACGCAGTGCTCAGCCCTCGGCTGAGGACGGGCTCCGGGATCCGAAACGCAGGGGGGGGGGCAGAATCCCTCGTGCATCCATCGGCGGCTCCCTGCCGGTGCTGGCGTCGCGGTGGGGGTGGGCAGGGGGGGTCCCTCGGGGGGTCTCACGGCATCTGCTCGGGCAGCGGCTCCTCCACGAAGCCGCTGCTGTCGGAGTGGCCGCTGCCCCCCTGCAGCATCAAGCCTGGAGCGCGGGGAGGGGGCGCGCTGGCAGCGGTGCCGGAGGAAGCCCCCAGCTCCTGAGCACCTCTGCGCCCCCCCCGTGCGACCCCCTGCCCCCCTGGAGGAAAGCCCCCCGACTTACTTCTCCGGACCCGCAGGGAGGGAGGGAAGAAGCAGCCGGCTTCCTCGTGGGCATCGCCGTCGTCCTCACCGGCGCTCGGCACCTGCACGGAGAGGCCAGGGCTCGGGGAGAGGTTGTGCAAAGGGGGGGGGGGGGGGGCTGGAGCACGTGTGCAAGGGCGTGCGTGCGTGTGAGTACACGCGTGTGCTTGTGCAAAGGTGCACCTGTGCATGCACGCGCACCCACGCCAAGGCGCATCCACGCACGTGCACACGGCGCATGCACTTCTGAGTGTGCACCGACATGCTTCCGTGCACGAGCGTGAGCGTGGCCGGGGGCGTGCAAGGATGCTCCATCGTGCGAGAGGCTCTAAATCCTTCAGCCCCCAAACCGCCGCCGCCTCTGCTGCTCCACGGCCTCCTCGCCAGCTCCTCGCCCCCCCGGCAGCCCCGCGCCGCTCCCCTCGCCCCCTCCCCAGCCCCCCGCTGCCCCTCACCTCTTCCATCTCGAAGGAGTCCGGGGCCTCCCCGCAGCGCGTCTCTGCCCAGCTGGGATGGTGGGGGGAGAGCCCCCCCACCGCCGGAGCCTTCCCGGGGGGCTGCAGCCCTGGTGCATCCCCCTGCCACCATCTGGTGTCCCTTGGGTCACCTTCCCGGTGCCGTCCCCTGCTCCGCCGGGCCCGTTGGCCTCCATCTCTTGGCTGGTGGGGGGACGATGCCCCGCAGGAGTCCAGGGGCTCGCCGGGGGGCTGGGCCCCTTCCTTCCTCCCGGGGGAGGTCCCCCAGGGGCTGGAGCCAAAACCGGAGTCCCCCTCGGCTCCCGGCTGCTCGGGGGTGGCGCACACCCACCTGCCATGGGTGGCCGCGGCGCACGGAGCTGGGGACGAGGCGACGTCCGCCCACAGCTGCCTGTCTTCTGTGCCCCCCTGTCCTGTCCCCAAGGGGCACGGAGCACCCCCAGCCCACGGCAGACCCCCTGCCGAAGGGCTCAGGCAACGGGGACGCTCCTCGGCAGTGTCCATCCCCTCTGGGGACAGCCTTGGGGGCAGCCCCGGCTGCCGGTGACACTTGGGGACACCCCGCTCCGGCCACGGGGGTGCCGGCGGAGACCCCGGGGCTCCATGCGGTGACGTTCCCAGGGGCACTCCACCAATGTCCCTTTCCCCACCCTCGCCATCGGGGGGGTCGAAGCGAAACCTCTCCTCCCTGGCCCGCTCCAGCACCTCCTGCACCACCCTGCCCAGGGCGCCGGCCCCCCGCGGGCTGTCCCCGGCGCGGGGGGCCGTGTACAGGCACATTTTGGCCACGGCCTTCTTCAGGCGGTCCCCGGGCGAGAGGACGGCGGGCTGGGCGGGGGAGACGCGGATATCGGGGACGTCGGGGTCGGCCCAGGCGAGGCGCAAGGGGGAGATGCGCTGCACGGGGGTCTTGGAGACGTAGGAGTAGAGGCAGAAGAACGCGTCGGCCGTGGCGGCCAGAGCTTGGACCTGCTGGAAGCGACCTGGGGGGGGGGGAAGGAAGAGGCAAAGGGGGGGCGCTCAGGGGGTGAGGGGTGCTCAGGGGGCTGCAGCAGGGATGGGGTGGCCTCCCCAGATGGCACAGGTGGGGAAACTGAGGCACGAGAGCGTCTCTGCCACCATCCCCATGGAGCAAAGCACAGCGCGGCGGATAAACCCCGGCTCTAGGGGGGTGGGCAAGCGCAGGATGCAGCTCCCCATGTCATTGTCCCCCCACCCCAAGCTTGGGGACCCGGGTGTCACTCACTGGCCAGCATCAGGCAGGGGTCCTCCATCTCCATGCGCCGCACCTGGGCCTTCAGGAAGAGCTGGAAGTCGATGCCCTTGGCCTGCGAGGGCGCCGAGAAGAAGCGCGCGGGGATGCGAGCCACGGCGCCCGGCTCGCTCTGCACGAAGCCCAGGTTGTAGAGGATTTCCTCGGCGTCCGCCTGCCACCACTCCAGCACCTCGGAGATGCTGCGGAGGGGACGGCCCCGGCTCAGCGCCACGGGGACGGGTGTCACGAGGGGGGTGGCCCTAGCAACCCCCTCGGGGAGGCCCTACCTGGAGCTGGTCTTGTTGGTGACGCTGGAGAGGGCGCTGGATGCCATGCTGTGCCCCAGGTTGAGCTGCTTGCCCCGCAGAGCCCTGGGGGGGGGGGAGATGCCAGGGGGTGTCACAGCCTGTCCCATGCCTGGGGACAATGTGACAGCCCTGGGGACAACGCGACAGCCCTGGGGACAGCCCACCAAGTGCCCAGGGATGGGACCCAGCTCTCACCTGCCGGTGGCTTTGTCATTCCCCGGTAGCAGAAGAGCTGGAAAAGGGAAGCAGAGAGGTGCTGGGGAGCGACGTGGGGCATTGCGGGGGGCTGGGGACAGGTCCCCCGCCTGCCAGCCGTGCTGCAGTGACACCTCACTCGCTGTGGTCACAGCCCCAGTGGATGCAGGGCTTGGGGACGGGCGGCCAGCCCCAGCCTGACCGTGACCACACCAAAACCATCCGGTTTTTGTCCCCTGCATCCTCCGG
The DNA here is from genome assembly GCF_009769625.2 of Cygnus olor. Lineage (NCBI taxonomy): Eukaryota > Metazoa > Chordata > Aves > Anseriformes > Anatidae > Cygnus > Cygnus olor. The sequence goes on from NC_049197.1 coordinate 1,267,733, forward strand.
GGATGCTCTGCCCCTTGGGGACAGTGACACCGCAGGAGGGGACAGCCTTGGGGTGGCCCCTACCTTCAGCTCCCAGCGTCAGATCGTCCTCAAAGCTGGCGCCGCTGCTCCCGCAGCCTGCAAGAGAGCGCGGCCGTGAGCCGGGGGGGCTCTGGGGACACGCAGGGACCACCACCCTCCTCCCCATCCGCACCGCGCTTGGGCTCCCCACCCCAAATCCCACGTACCGTAGGGTCCCAGCAAGCCCAGCTCCTCCGGCAGCACCTCCACAGATGACCTGAGGCCAGAGCAGACCCCCAGTTAGCCCCCACCGGTGCTGCCCATCCCCGATCCCGGGGGGGCTGCAGCTGGGAAGGGTCCTGAGTAGGGTGGGACAAGCGCTGGGGGACAGGGACGAAGCTGGGGAGGACAACGGGCTGGTGGCTCGGCTTGCAGGTGGCAGCATGGCACCGGGGGGGGGCGGGGGGGGGGGGAATGCCCAGCACCCAGGGGACCCCGGCTTTGAGGTGGGTTTTTTTTTTGGGACCCCCCCTGCCACCCCTCTTGCCCAGCCCAACGGGGGAAGCCGAAGCCAGCCGGGGGTTTCCTGGTGACGCCAGGCGTGGGGACCCGCTCCCCGCAGGGACGGTGGCAGCGCCGGGGCCGGGTGCCATCTGCGTTTCCTGTGCGGGGGCGAGCAGGGAGTGTGTGTGGGGGGGGAGACGCCGCTGTCCCCCCCTGGCACACACGTGCCTGCGGCTCCTGTGCCACTTCCAGCAAGGGCCGGGCGAGAGCCGCGGGCGCCGGCATCGTCCCGCACCCCTGGGGCTCACGGGGAAGGTGCCGAGGGGTGCAGAAACCCCCGGGGGGGGGGGGCAGCGGGGAGGCAGCGTGTGCCCTGCAGCCCCGGCAGCTCACCCGCAGTGCTGCAGCCACGTCTCTATCTTGCTGGAGGAGCTTCCTGCGGGGAGCAGAGAGGCCGGTGAGATAAAGCAGCACGAGCCGAGCACGAGGGCCCCCCCCCTGCCGCTGCGCTGCGGTCACCGGCTCAGCGCGGTGCGGGGCGGCGCTGCCCAGCCCCGGGAAGCGTGCGCGTCCACGTGCAAGTGCCCACGGGCACGCCGCCGCACCCATGCACGTGCTCGCAGATGCCTTTGCACGCGCACGAGCACGCGTTCACGAGCGAGTCCCGCGTGCAGATTCCCTGCTCACGCGCGCGCTCGCCTGCCGGCGCGCCCCAAACCTTCAAGGAAGACGTCGTCCAGGTGGGGGGGCTGCAGCTCGGGGACGTCCTGCATGGCAGCGGCCGCCTCCTCCTCCACCACCGTGGTCCGCCAGCAGCGGCTCTGCCTGACCCAGGCGCGCCGCTTCTCCCACGAGGACGGGCTGAGCACCGAGGCGCCCTCCATGGCAGCTCCAGGCGGGCCGGGGCTCTCCCGGGGTGGGGGCAGGAGACCCTGCGGGGACAGGAGAGCCCTGAGGATTGGGGGGGGGGGGGGTCTCCTCCTCCAGCATCAGGCCGTGGGTGCCACAGGGGGCTCTGTGGGTGCACCCCGCATCCCTCCTCGCCCCACAAGGCATCCCCAAGTCCCAGCATCACCCCTTGGCGTGGCCGCGTTGCACAGCACCGTAATCCTTCAGGGCTCCCTTTGGGTTTTTTTTCTTTTTCGGAGCGGGGACAGCAGCAAGCGAAGACCCCGTCTCCGACCCCATACCTGCTGCCCGTCCTTACTGGGGAGCGATCCCGCTGCCGGGGTGCTCAGGCATCGCCCCCGGGGCCCATGGGTGCTGGGGGACCACGGTGCCGGGAGCCGTGCGAGCGGACGGAAGAGCTGCAGGGGCTGCGATAAGGCGCACGGAGCTGCGCCGGGGCCCGGCACCCTCTGGGACAGATGATGAAGATCTCCAGAGCCTGGTACGACCCTGCTGGGGAGCGACGTCCGCTCCCCGCTAAATCCCATAGGAGCTTCCCCATCCCGTCCCCAGCCCAGCCCTATAGGGTCGGGGCCGGCCGGTGCGCCCACAGCACCTCCGATCCCGCTCCTGCCCCTGTTTCCCAGCTGCTTCTTCCTGCCCTGCTCCCCCGTGTCACCCCCAGGGGACACACGGTCCCTCGCCCCCTGCCATGGCATGGATGGGGTCAGGGTCCGTGGGGTCATGGCTCACAGCTGGATTTAGGGCCCCCCCCAGCAACCTGCACGCCCGAACCACATCCCTGGGGGCACCCCAAGCCCCCTGCACCCATGGGTGACGTGAGCCGTGGGTGCCATCGCTGACACCCCCCCCCGTGCACCCCCGGAGCTGCAGCGGTGCCGAAAGTCCCCAGAGGAGGGAGGGCGCATCACAGCTCGTCCTTGTCACCATTTCCCCATTTCTCCTCCCGCCGGGCCAGGTGCAGGACGGGTGAAGCCCCCAGGGCCGGGACGTCACCCCCGGGCACCTCAGGGTGCGCAGGATCGATCCCGGACCGCCCCATGCAGGATCGGTCCCCGGGGATGGGGCAGCCGGGGGCTCGGGGAGCGGCCACCCCACAGCCGGGTGCTCATCAAGGCCTCATCCAGCCCGACCGGGGGCACGTGGCCGGGGCTTCCCCCATTCCAGCCCCTCGGGAGCTGCAGGGAAATGCTGTGACCCCCCCCAAAGCTGGGGATAACTGCCCCCAGCCCCCAGCCTGCCTGTCCCCAGGGGACACGGGGGCTTTGCAGAGCCAAGCAAGAGGCCACGGCGCACGGGACCGTGGATCGGGGACCCAGCGTGGCTCGTTTGTCCCAGCCACGTGCCGGAGCGCCCCAGCCCCATCCTGTGCCACCCCCGGCCCCGGTCCCCATCAGCCCACCCGGTCCCCTCTCCCCCCAGCACCTTCCTGGCGCGGGGGGAGGTTTCTCTGTGCTCCAGGACCCACCTCCCCCAGACACCCGCCAGCTCCCCCAGCCCCTCGCCTCCGCCCCCCCCAAACCCACATCCATCCACCTCCCGCTCATCCGCCCCCTCCGCCGTGCCGTCCCCCCAGCCCTCACTTCCCTCCCCCCCCCCCCCCAACCTTTTTGGGGTGAAACCAGCCCCGCACCCTCGGCTGGGTGGCCCCCACCTCCATCACTCACCCACGCGGGGGGCACCCGGGCAGCCCGCCGAGGTGCTGCCTTATCCCCGCCGAGGGGCCATCGGCCTCATCCCCCCCGCCCCGCCGCCGCCGTGCCCGGCCCCCGGCGGCATCTGTCGTCAGCGAGCTGGGAGGAAACTCATCTGTTTTGAAGAGGAAATTAAAAAAATCAACAGTGAAACCTCAAACGTTGACCCACATCCGCTGCCACAGCGGGAAAAACTTAATGAGCTGCCTACGTGGGCGAGGGTGGCTAATAATAGCCCGGGCACCCATCAAGCCACCCAGGGCGCCCTTCCCAGGGGTGACAAGAGCACCCATCTCCGGGACAGGGGTCCCCGAGGGTGATGGGGCCAGCCGTGGGGATGCGCCCAGGCCAAGCGGTGCTGAGCAGGATGGTGGGGTGAAGGGAATCGGTGCTTTGCACGGAGGAAAAAGCCGCTTGGCGATGCCGGGGGCGATGCTCCCGGTGGGGCATGGAGGCACCCGCGCCGCTCCGCATCCTCCAGCCGGATTTTCCCCTCCCTGGAGGACCTGGGAGGCTGGAGGGCCACCCCAAAGGCTGGCACGCCGTGCCAAGCTGCAGGTGGCCGCGGGGCGATAAGGGAGCTGCAGGAGATAATCGGCACCCGGCCCGCTGCCCCCAGCGCTGCGCAGCTCCGATAAGGGGCCGGGAGCCGGCACGGAGAGGGGACAGAGGGGACAGGCTGCGGGGAGGAGAGGGGACAGGCTGCAGGGACACCAAGCTGGGCGGTGAGGCAGGACGGGTGCTGGAGGTGGCCTTTTAAAGGCTTCTTTCCCAAAAGCTTTTTGCCCTCTGCGCAGCCCCAGCTCTGCTCCCACCTTCCAGCAGCTCCTCCAGCACCGGGCTGAAGGCACCTGGGGACAAGGACAGGCACCTGGGGACAAAGACAGGATGGCACGGAAGGATGGCACTCACCTCCAGCCGGGACATCGTGGCCACCAGCGCTGCCCGTGGGCCACCAGCCCTGGTAGGACAGAGGCAGAGGGGCGAGAGGTGGACGAAGAGGCTGAGGAAGAGCTCCGGGATGAAGATGGCTTTAACCCCGTCCTCCCCTTGACCTTCGCTGCTTTTCCTACCCAAAAAAAAAAAGAGCGGCGATGGGGCAGGTCCCGTCCCAGCCCTCGCCGGCGCCTTTCCCCTCGCGGCACCACGGCTGCCCCACGGCGAGCCCGGCCAGCGCGGCTCGACCAAAGCCACGAGCCCGTCAAAAAAGGCAACGAGTCGGGCCGTCAAGACACGCTCTCCTGGAATGGTGCTGCCCGGAGGAGGGATATTTTTAGCCTGCAAACGTTTGTGGATAAAAGCCCCGAATTAACCATTGCTTTATCCCGCCCGGGAGCGCGATTTTCCAGGGAAGCCCCGCGGCGCATCACCACCGTGCCACTTCGTCCCCTCCTCTGCGGGGAAGGGTTTTGTCCCGGCCGTAACGCCTGTGCCCTGGCTTCCCTCCAGGCCAGGAGCAGGAAAGCAGCCTCCTCCTCCCACGGGATGCTTTCAGCCCGATGCACTTGGAGGGTTTTATTAGCCCTGGGTCACATCCAGCACCCACCATCCCCGCCCTGGCAGGGATGCTCAGGGATGTCGAGGGCCAGGGGACGCTGTGCTTAGTGGCCAAGGGACCAGGGACATCCCCAGATCCCTGCTGCATCTATCCCAGCGCTATCACCCCGCATCTGTGCCCGATTCCACCTTCTCCTCCCCGATATTCCCCCCCCCCCCCAAAATGACTTTGCAGCCTCTCCGCCCGCCGCCGCATGGCTCTGAAGCCGCTTTCCCCTCCACCTTCCCCAGCAGCTCCTGGGCTTTGAAGCCTCCTCCTCGCCGCCGAGCTGGGGCCGCATCCAAGGCTCCCGGGACGCGGCCGAGCAGGGCAAGGCCGGATCGAAGCCGGGCAGGATTTTCCCGTAAAAGCCCGGCGAGGAGTAAAATGGAAGTGGGCCGAGCCGAGAGCGCACGCGGGCAGCCCCAGGGAGCCGCGGTTATTTGCTGACAGCACGGGCGAGGTCCCGGCTGCTGTTTTGTGTCCTCGTTGCTTGGAGGAGGCCGGAAAATTGCAGGGGAGGAAGGGATGGAGAGGGAGGGGAGCTGGGAGGAGGCACGGCTGGGGATGTCCCGTCATTCCCCAACCAAGGGGACCCCAGGAGAGGACCCCGTGCAGGGAGACGTACCCCAAAAACCAGGAGCATCACACGCAGCGTCCTCCATTTCACCACTCCCGCCTCCAGGAGAGGCTCGGGGTGGCGCAGGATTGAACCCCAGCACCGGGGACAGCCCGGTTGGGGCCACCGAGCCCCCCCCCCGGAGCAGCGGGGTGCTGCGGGGCCGCCTGCACGCGAGCGCTTGGTGCATCAATAATTAACAGCGCTGCGTGACGTCGGAGCCGGACACCCCCAGGGGACGAGCGGGGGCGGGGGGGGGGGGGGGGCACACGGTTTTAGGGGCATTTCGGGGTTCCTGGTGCCTTTCCCCCAGCTCCAGGCCACGATGGAGAGCATGGCGTGCAGGCTGCTGCCCCGTCCTCGTGCCACACAGAGGGGTGAGAGCAGCACCCGATCCCGAACCCGCAGCACCCAGAGGCGCCGCCGTCCCCACTGTCCCCTCCCGGCTGCGTCACCCGCCCTGGGGACACGCGCGGTGCCAGCTCCTCTGCCCAGACAGGCCGGGGGGACACGGGCAGAGCATCCCGGATTACGGGGGGGCGAGCGGCTCTGCCGCCCCTCCTGCCTGACCTAGTTAGCTAATTCCCGCTGCCGGAGCCTCCCGCGGCATGAATAAGTGATGGGACGCGCTTTTAGGGCTGCGGCTGCGGCGCTGCCACCGCGTCCCACCCCCCCACCCCCCCCTTTCTGTCCCCACCTCCTGGCAGCCAGCACCCTGGGCCGGATCCGGCAGCGCCAGGAGTCGGGGGCTGTGTCCTGGGGGGGCTCTGCCCTTTGCCGAGGGGTTTTGGGGTTGCCAGCAAGGGGAAGCTTCGGTGGAGGGGGGGGGGGGGGGGGGGTGGCAGAAGCTGGGGACACAAGCCCGTGAGGGCCACCAGGAGGAGACCCTGCGGGGGGTGGCTCTGGTGGCTTTGGGACAGGACCCCGGGGTCCATCAGCTCCCCCCACCCCGGAGCACGAAGCCCCCACGATGCCTCCAGGGCTGCTGGAACCGGGCACCAGGGGGGCCCCAAAATTCATCACTCCAAGCACGGGGGCGAAGCTCGGGGTTGGCAACTGCGGTGTCCTCGTCCCCCGCAGCCCCCAGCCCCCCAGGGTGGCCGATGCTGCAGAGCAGAGGTCACCCATGTCCCCGTCACCGCTCTGGAGGGTGTCACACCTTGCCAAGGGGGGTTCCACCCTGGCTGGAGGGGGGTCACTGTCCCTGCCGTGTCCCCTACAGGGTTGGGGACAGCCCCAACAAACACCCCCAGCCTGCAGCAGCACTGGGGACACCGGGGACGTGGCCCCCGTGCCCATCCAGAGGGGCTGCCACATGGCAGTGTCCCAGCCCGCGGGGGGGGGGGGGGGGTGGCACGGGGTGCAGGGCAGCGCTTGTCCCCTCCTTGTCCCTAAATCTTTCACCCTTTTTTTTAGGACGGCCTCTCCCGGCAGGCACAGAGCATCCAGGGACCTGCCACCGCGAAGTCCCCAGGAAACTCAGGCCTCCTGCTGCCACCCCGTCCCTGCCACCACCACGGGGGTGGCCAGCGTCCCCTTTTGGGCCACCAAAATCGGGGAGGCAGCCACCCTGGGGGCGACACTGCGCCACGTCCCCCCTGCAGTTACGAGGGACAATGGGGACGAGGGGCGCAGGGCCACCTCCGCAGGCAGGGACGGTCCCCGTGGGGGCTGGGGGGGGGCGATCGATGCCCCAGGGGAATTTGCCCCCGTGGGCAGCGGGCCCGGGGCGCAGCACGTGTGGACTTTGCTCGTGCCGTGCCCTCCGAGCGGTCGGCTGCTGGTGCCTGTCCTTGTCCGGGCGTCTGTCCCTGCGTCCGTCCGTCCTGCTGTCCCTGCACCCCGGTGGCCACGTGCTCCGAGGGTCTGGCCGTGTGTCTGTCCCTGCCCGCGCAGGACCCGTGTCCCTGGGGGTCCCGATGGCCACGTCCATGTGTCTGTCCCAGCGCGGGCGTGTGTCTGCCCCGGGTGTCCGTGTGTCCTGCTGTCCGTGTGTCCCACTGTCCGTGTGCCCTGCTGTCCGTGTGTCCCACCACCCGTGTCCCACCGTGTCCGTCTGTCCCCACACGCGTCCGTCCCCACGCGTCGCCCTGTCCTGGCGTCCGTCAGTCCCGGCCGCGTGCCCGCGTTGCGCCCTGTCCGTGTGTCCGTCCCTGGGGTCCGTCTGTTCCCCGCGCCCCCACTTCGCCCACGTCCCTCTGCGTCTGCCCCGGTGGCTGCGCCTGTCCTTCTGTCTTTCCCCTGCCGGCGTCCGTCCGTCCGTCTGTCCATCCGTCCGTCCGTCCGTCCGCCAGCCTGCCTGCCTGCCCCTGCCTCCTCCCGTCTGTCTGTCCGTCTGTCCGTCCGTCCGTCCGTCTGTCTGCCCCAGCGCCTCCCCCCCCCCACCCCCCCCCCCTTGCGCTGCGCCCCTCGCCCTGCGCGGTGCCCCTGTCCGTCTGTCCGTGCCGGTGTCCGTGCCGGTGTCCGTGCCGGTGTCCGTCTGTCCGTCCGGCAACCAATCGCCGGTACCGGGGCGGCTCCGGGGTGGAGGGGGGGGGGAGGGGGGGGGCGGGGGCGGGCGGAGCGGGGCCGGGCTCAGCACCGGGACCGGGGGCGGCTCCGGGAACGCTCTCGGGGGGCCGGAGCGGAACCGGGGCGGGACCGGGGCGGGACCGGGGCGGCTCCGGGAGCCTCCGGTAAGCACCGGGAAGGCGCCGGAGGAGCCGCCCGCCATGGAGCCCAACAGCCCCCGCAAGATCCAGTTCACGGTGCCGCTCCTGGAGCCGCACCTCGACCCCGAGGCGGCGGAGCAGGTGGGGACACCGGGGGGGGGACACCGGGGACACCGGCGGGGGGGGGGGGACACCGGGAGGGGAGGACAACGGGGGGAGGGGGGACAACGGGGTGGGGACACCGGAGGGGGGGGACACCGGAGTGGGGGACACCGGAGGGGAGGATCAACGGGGGGGGACACCGGGGGGAACACCGGGAGGGGGTGGCACCAGTAGGGGGACACTGGGGAGGGGGGGACACTGAGGGAGGGGGACACCAAGGGTGGGGGACACTGGAGGGAGGGAGACACCGGGGAGGGGGGGACGCTGAGGGTGGGGGGGACACTGGGTGGGGACCGTGGGGTGCTTTGAAGCCCCCCCCGAGGGACACGGAGGGGACCCTGTGCCGTCCCCGGGGGTGCAGGGCACGGCGTGGCACCGAGCAGCCCCCTGGTGACAGCAGCGGCGCTGGCAGCACCCTTGGGTGCCGTGCAGCAGCGTGGGTGCTGGGGGGGGGGCACGGGGTGCTGCGTGGGACAGACACGCCGATTCGGGGCGCATGGGGCTGGGGGTGGCGTGGCCGCATCGACCCCGACCCCGGCGACGGGCCCTAACCGTGGGGGACCCCCCCGCGCCCCCTTGTCCTCCGGAGAAGCCCCCCACGGGCTGGGGGCCACGCAGCCCCCACGGGTCGGGGACGGCCAAGGGGGCTCGGGGTGCTGTGCCGGAGCCGTTGGCTGGCTCAGCGCCGCGGCTTTGGGCTGCCCAGGGTGGGTGTAGGGTTACGGGGCCCCCCCGGCCCCCACGCCGCCCCCCTGCTTGCTCAACCCCTGCTGGAGGGCGTCCAACGGGCCCCAGGGCGGGGGGCTCACCCGCAGCCCCCCCCAGCTCTGTGGGGTGACACTGGGGCGGGGGAGGGGGGTGGGGGGGGACACAGGGTGTCCGGCAGCACCCCGGGGCCGGCAGAGCCCGGCTGCAGCAATGGGGGGGGTGGGGGGGTGGGGGCTTGGGCAGCGGGGCCCGGCCGTGGGAGCCCATTGCAAAACCATCTTGGCTCGGCATGCGGCCCCAGAATAGCAGCAGGTATTGCATGTCCAGGGGACGCGGCCGCGCTGCTCAGGGGCTGGGAACCCGGGTGCGGAGCTCACTTGGCCCCCCCCCCCCCCCCCCCCCCCCCGCCCCGACCCCGCACCGAGCACCCCCGGGTGCTCCTCCGACCCCAAATCCCGCGGGATGGGGGGCTTCGGGGCCAGGCGGGTTTGGGAACACCACGTGCCCTCGCTAACCGGGCACGAGGAGCCCTGCGATGGCTCGAGGGTGCCGAAAAAGCCAGGAATTATTGGGGGGGGGGGGGGGGGGGGGTTCGGGCTCCTCCGGGATCCCGCCGGGCCCGAGCGCGCTGCCCCCCCACCCGAGGGGAGCGTGCCAGCGGCGCGGGGGCGAGCGCGGGGCCGTCTGCGCGGCGAGCATCTCGCTGTCGCTAAATACGGCCACGCACCATCTGGGGCCGCTGCACGGCTCATTTGCAGCGCCCAGAGTGGCTCAGGAAAAGTGGGGGGGGGGGGGGGCTCGGGAGAGGGTCCCCCCACCCATCTTGGGGGCAGGGGTCCCGGCGTCCTGCCCCCCCTAATGCCCGAGGGCATCCCGTGCCCGTCCCTGCCTCAGTTTCCCGCCCCCCCCCCCCCCCCCCCGACCCAGCAGAGCTCAGCCACGGCTCAGGGGGGTGCTGGGTCCTGCTCGGGCAGGGTTTGGGGCGCGGTGTCACCCCCCAGGAGCGACCTCAGCCCCCGGGAGCCTCTGTCACCTCCTGTCCCCGTGTCCCCACCGGCCCAGGCAGTTCCCATCCGGGTGGAAAGGGTCACAGCGGGCTCGGGGAGGTGCGGCGGCAGCAGGTGACGATGCTGGTGTCCCCTCCCTGGGCTTGCATCTCACTTTTTTTGGGGGTGTTCCTGCAGGAAAAGACCTGGCGGGGTTCCCTTTAGTGGGGTTCCCCTTTTTTGGGGTTCCCTTTAGTGGGGTTCCCAGGGGGGTGCTCAGCCCTATCAGCCCCCTGCCTGCCTGCAGCAGTGTCCCCACGTCCCGCAGCGCTGTCCCCAAGCCCTTCCAGCCCCTCCCCACGGCCTCCAGGTCCCCGTGTCCCCGCAGGTCCCTCCCTGCCACGAGCATCCATCGGCCCTGACCCTCCTGGGTGCCACCCGTGGGTGCCGGGGCTGGTGGGGGGCTCGGTCCCGCACCTCTGCCCGTGATGGTGCTGAGCACGGCGTGTCCCCGAGGCGGGCAGGGGACAGGCCGGGTGCGTTTGCTCCGTCATGCTGAGAGACGGGCTGGAGCCATCCGGATGGGCTGGTCCCCGACCCCATTGAGGTCCCCGACCCCATTAAGGTCCCCGATCCCCTTCTGGTCCCCAATCCCCCAAGGTTCAGCCCCGTGGGGTGGGAAGGATGGAAGGGACCCACCCTGCCGAGCCCCTCGGCGACGCCGCCCCCCCCCCCCCCCCCGCACCCCGGCGGCTGCTCCCGGCCCCGGCGTTTTCTTAATCGATGCTGGAGATCGATCTAAAAATAGCGCGGGCAGGAGAGCGGCAAGGTGGGGGGGGAGCCGAGCGTCGTCCCCCCCGCCCCGCGGCGGGGGGACCCCAGCATCCTTCTGCGGGGTGGGGAGAGCGAAGGGGCCCTCCCCAGGGCGCGGGGGTTTGGGGATTTGGGGATGGGGGTTTGGGGATTTGGGGTTGGGGGTTTGGAGATAGGGGTTTGGGGATGGGGATTTGGGGTTTTGGGGATGGGGTTTTGGGGATGGGGGTTTGGGGATGGGGGTTTGGGGATGGGGATCTGGGGATTTGGGGATGGGTGCCCGGCCCCAAGCACAAGGGAAGCACGAGCCAGGTCCGCGGTGCTGAGCTCCAGCTGCGTGACCTTGAGCGGGTCACGCCGGTGTCCCCCGCCCCATCCCCGTGCCGAGGGGGGGGGCATTTTCCGGGCTGCGCCGTGAGGCACGGCTCTGTCCCCGTGGGGGGCACCGGGGGTGCTCGAGCAGCCCGGGGACGCGTCGGTGTCACCTTGGGGTCCCTCTGTAGGGTCCCCTGGGCCAAATCCAGCCCCTAAGAGCCCGGCCCAGCTCCATCACCAGCACCCTGAGCCCTGGGGCGGAGGCGGCGGATGATGGGGGGGGGGGGGACACGGCCAGTGACCGAAGCCACCGGGGCGAGGGGACGGTGACGAGGGCTGCCGGACCGGGAGCGGGGTGGCTCGGTGGCGGGGAGGGGGCGATTTTCATCTCCTTTTAATCTCCGTTTAAAATCCAGATCACGGGTTTCTATGGCAACCGGGCTGCCACGGGTTGGGGGGGGGGGGTTGGGGGGCGGGGGGCCTCAGGGTGGGCTGGGGCTGAGGCTGCGCACAGCCGGGGAGGGGGCTTGGAGGGGCTCCCCCCCCCCCCCCCCCCGCCCGCTCCGGCCGCCCTGCCTGCTCGTTAGCATCTCATCAGCATCTCATTAGGCAGCCCGCCTCATTAGGGAATCCTCGCCGGGAAATTCGGAGCCACTCAGTCAGTGGGTCAGCGGGGAAGCGGGGCGAGCGGCCACCCCGGGGACGCGGTGCCACCGGGGCGCCCACGGGGCTGCCACGCCGCATGTGCCACCAAGCAGCGAGGACGGCGCCACGGCCACCACCGCCACGGGCCACCAAGCCCTCCGAAGGGGCCGCTGAACCCCCCCACGTGCCCCAGGGCGTGGGGCAGGAGCCGCCTGGGATGCTCCGGGCGACCTTGGGCAAGGACACGCGGGCGGGCAGCGGCGAGGACGGTGCCCGAGGAAGGGCAGGTCCCCGGTGCTGTCACGGCACCGATGTCCCCGGTGCTGCCACCGCTGTCCCCACGCCATTGCCGGCGCCGAGGTATAATTAGCTCCTGATTGTCGTTAGCCTCGGCCGGGAGACGGGGGAGACGATGATTTAAAAGCCACCTGCGTCCTGGGCAGGGCTCGGCGCCCCGCGTCCCCACGGGGCCACCGCCGGCCCGAGGCCAGCCCGCTCGGGGACACAGGGACAGGGCTGGGCGAGGTCTCGGGGACAGGGGACGCGGGGTGCGGCAGGATTTGAGGCGCAGCCACGGGTCCCGACTCTGTCCCCTCTCTCCAGATCCGCAGGCGCCGACCGACGCCGGCCAACCTGGTGCTGAGCAGCGACCAATCGTCCCCAGGTGGGTCCCCGCGCGCGTGGCACCGCGTCGCACCGGGGTCCAGCACCCGCTCAGCGCACCCCACGGCCCGCCAGGTCCCCGGGGGACAGGAGGGGACGCGTGGGCGCTGCGGGGGGCGGTGGCACTGCCCCGTGCTTCTAGGATCCTGGGTCTCACTCGGCCCATCCATCTCCGGGGGAAGCAGCTGCCGGTGACACGCGGCACAGCCGTGCCCTGGCCCTTCCCGCGACGCCTGGCACGTCCCCAGGGCTGGCACGGGCAGGGGGACGCCAGCTGTGACATTTGAGAGCGTGTCACTGCCCCCGGCCGGCATGTGGCCTTTGGGGACGGGGGCTGACCCCGGGTGGCGTCGCCGTCCCCGTCCGTCTCCCCCTCGCGGTCGCTGCTGCGGGGTGGCTTCGTCTCCCCGCTGCTTTGGGGACGCGCCGGGGGCTGGGTGGCCGTCCCCAAATGCCACCTCCGGACAAACTGGGGCCAGCAGCTTCATCCGTGAGGGCTGAGCGGCGTTAGGGCATCCCAGGGGGGTTCAGGATGCGGCCCCAGCACGGCACCGTCCCCACGGGTCCCCC
>NC_049197.1:1280708-1300408 GCF_009769625.2 Cygnus olor
AGGCGAGGGTGACATCGGGAGGGTGGAAGGGAGGTGCTACGTGGCACGAGGCCACCCAGGAGGGTGACGCGGGGCTGGGGACAGAGGGGACATCGCGGCCCCTCACCGTGCTGCTCCGCACGTCCAGGTTAGGGAACTTCTTGTTGATGAACTTGACGCAGGGCTCCATGGCCTTGTCGCTGAGGAAGTTCGGCCGCGTCTTGGGGTCAGAGCAGGTCTGCGGGGACCCCCTGATAAAGTCAGGGCCCCCAGAACCCCCCTCCTGGGGTCACACCCCACAAGACTCCCCCACCACGGCCCCCGTTCCTTCACCCCCCACCCCAAACTCGACCTTTTTGATGTTGTAGATGCGGACGAGGACGCCCCGGCCCCGGTCGTTGAGGATGGTCAGCTTCTCGGCAAACTTGTTCTGGTACACGGAGGGCAGCGACATGGCGGCAACGTGCTGGGGGGGCCACCCCGCGTCCCCCCTCGTCCCCGATCCGCCCCGCGGCCGCGGCACCAACTTCCCCTTCCTGGGCTTCCTGGGCTGGGGCCGCCAGCACGTGATGGTGACGGGTGACGGCGACACGGCGTGACGTGACATGCAACGCCGGCCCTGGCCCTGTAACGACTCCAGCCACGGCCCTATACCACCGCCCAGGGCCGCATAATAGCACCCGGGGCTCTATAACGCCTTGCGAGCCCAATATGACAGAGTCCGAAGCCCTAACACACCACCCAGGGCCCATATTACGCTGACCAGGACCATATAACACCACTGGATCCACGTAATGATACCCAGGGCCTGTGTGTAACACCTTGCAAAGCCCACGTCACGTTGTTCAGGGCCCTATACCACCATCTGGGGCCCATATTACAGTGTCCAGACCCATCTAACACCCCCAGGTCCACATAACGCCACAAAGGGCCCATATAACAACCTCTGGGGCCCACAGAACACCACGCAGGACCCATATAATGCCCCTCAGGACCCATATAACACCCTTGGGGACCCACATAACACCCCCCAGGGCCCATATAACACTCCCTGTGTCCACGTAACACCCCCCAGGACCCATACAACACCCTCTGGGGCCCACATAACACCTCCCAGGGCCCATATAACAAACCCTAGGTCCACGTAACACCGTGTAAGGCCCATATAACACCCCCAAGTCCATCTAACACCACGCAGGACCCATACAACACCCCCCAGGGCCCATATAGCACCTCCCAGGTCCATATAACACCACGTAGGGCCCACGTAACGCCCCCCCAGGGCCCATACAACACCTCCCAGGTCCATGCAACACCCCTCAGGGCCCATATAGCACCTCCCAGGTGCATATAAGACCACATAGGGCCCACGTAACACCCCTCAGGGCCCATACAACACCTCCCAGGTCCATATAACACCACGTAGGGCCCATGTAACACCCCCAGGTCCATATAACACCCCCAGAGCCCCCACACCACCTCACAAATCCCCCCGGGCGCTATAACACCCCCGGGACCCCCCCTCAAAACAACCCCGCGGCGAAACCCAGGCCGCGTTGCCATGGCGACGCCATTAGGCCGCGTTGCCATGGCGACGCCCTCGGGCTTCGGCGGAAGCTAGGCCGCGTTGCCACGGCGACGCGTCAGGCCGCGGCGGAAGCCAGGCCGCGTTGCCATGGCGACGTGGCCACGGCCGGCGAGGCGCCGTTAGGCCGCGGCGGGAGCTAGGCCGCGTTGCCGCGGCGGAGGCCGGGGCCGGTTCGGGCCCGGTGCGAGGAGCTCGGGGCCGGGGCCGCCGGTGGGGGCCCGGCCATGGAGGCCGCCCCGGAGCCCGAGGCCCTCGTGCAGTGCCCCTACGACAGGAGCCACCGGGTGCGGGCGGCGCGGCTGCCCTACCACCTCGTCAAGTGCCAGCGGGTGAGCGGGGGGGCGGCACGGGGCTCCTCATCCTCATCTTCCTCATCCTCAACCTCCTCCTCTTCCTCATCCTCCTAATCTTCCTCCTCTTCCTCATCCTCCTCATCCTCATCTTCCTCCTCATCTTCCTCCTCATCCTCTTTCTCCTCTCCCTCATCCTCATCCTCTCCCTCATCTTCCTTCTCATCCTCCTCTTCCTCATCCTCCTCCTCCTCCTCATTCTCCTCATCCTCATCTTCATCCTCATCCTCCTCATCCTCCCCTTCCTCATCCTCCTCATCATCCTCCTTCTCCTCTTCCTCATCTTCATCCTCCTCTTCCTCCTCCTCCTCATCCTTCTCATCTTCTTCCTCATCCTCCTCTTCCTCACCTTCCTCCTCATCCTCATCTTCCCCCTCTTCCTCCTCCTCCTCTTCCTCATCCCCCTCTTCCTCCTCCTCCTCCTCCTCCTCCTCTTCCTCCTCTTCCTCACCTTCCTCCTCCTCCTCCTCCTCCTCCTCCTCACCTTCCTCCCCCCCGTCCCGCAGAACAACCCGCAGGTCGCCCGCCACCTGGCCACCTGCCCCTTCAACGCCCGCCACAGGGTGCCGCGCGCCGAGCTGCGGAGCCACCTCGCCTCCTGCCCCGACCGCCGCCAGATCGACGTCCCCCCAGGTACGGAGCCCCCCCCCCCCCCCAGGTACGCGCCCCCCCCCCCCGGCCCCCCTCCCGCCCCAATCGCCCCCCCCCCCCCCTTATCCTGCAGAGGCGGCCGCGGCCGAGACAAAAAGCCCCGAGGCCCCCGCGGCGTGGCAGAGCCCCCCGTGCCGGGAGGACTGGGAGGCAGGTGAGTGTCCCCAGAGCCCCCCGGCGTCCCCCCCGGCGTCCCCCCAAAGCTGTCACGTCCCCTTTGTGTGTCCCCCCCCCCCCCCCCCCAAAAAAAAACACAACAGAGCTGGACGGGCTGGAAGACGCCCCCCCGTTTATCCTCACCGTCACGACGGGCGAGCTGCTCCTCCCGAGCGACAGGTAAGGGACGTGTGTCCCCCCCCCCCCCCCACCACCACCACCCCCCCCCCGGGGTGCACCCCTCGGGGTGCTCCCCGCCCCGACACCCCCCTCTTTCCCCCCCCCCCCCCCCTCCAGGTGTGCCCCAGCAGCACCCCAGAGCCGGAACCGAGGCACGGTGCCCCCCCCCCCCCCGCCCCGGCGCGGAGCTGGACTTCGAGGGACCGAGGAGGGCGGCGGGGGGGCCGGGGCAGCTTTCGTCGGCCGCCCCCCGGGAGCGGGGGCACCGCAGGGCGGGGGGGGGGCAGTGCCCGCTGGGGAAAAAGTGATAGCGACGGGTTGGAAATGCACGTTTCAAGTAACGCCGCCTGCGAGTGTGCCTGCTGTCGGGGCGGGGGGGCCCTGTGGCGTCGGGGGGGGGCCCCTGTGGTGTCGTGGGGGGGGGCCCTGTGGCGTCTTGGGGGTTGGGGGGGGGGGGGGGGCGTCAGGGGAATTGGGGCCGCCACGGGGTGAGGACCACGAGGGCCCCGTGCTGCGAGCGCGCTGCAGGTCCTCCGTGTCCTGTGCCCCCCCCCCCCCGCGCCCCGTGCTGTCCCCTGCTTGTGGCACAGCCGAATTTTTTTTTTTTTTTTTTTTGGGGGGGGGGGGGCAGCAGCAGCAGCAGCCCCCCGAGCGCTGCGGGCTCTGTCGGTGTCACCGTGCCCTCGGTTTGTCCCCACGAGCTCAGGGCCAGCCTGTATCCCGCTGTTGCCCCCCCCAAAGCGTCCCCCCCACCCCCCATTTGCCCTGCCTGTGCCCTGTCCCCCCCCCCCCCCCCCAGTGTGTCCCCAGGCCCCCACTGCCCCCCCCCCGGCCCGTCCCCGAGGTCCCCTCCCCTTAACTCATCCTCGGGCGGCGACAGCGCAGAAGAGGACGGCCGAAACCGCCCCCCGTGACCCAAAACGGCTCAAGGTAACCCCAAAACCCGCCTCACGCCCCCTCCCCCGACACGTGGGGGCTGCTTCCCACCCCCCCCGTGCACCAAATCCCCCCTATTTCACCCCAAAAACCACCAAAGGAGCCTTCCTAGCCTGGCGCCAGCGGGCGCTGCCCAGATTTTGGGCGGGGGGGGGGGTATTTTATTTAATTTTAGTGCCTCTTGCACAACCCAGGCCACGTCCCCGGGGCTCGCAGGATTTCCCCACCCGGCGAGGAGGGGCGGGGGGGGTGTGGGGGGGGGCAGCCGGGGGAAGCCTCGCCAGCCCCCGCCCTGTGCGTCCTTCCAAAAAATTGTGTCACCCTGTGCCCCCCCCCCCCACCCCCCCGCGGGCACACGAACCCGTCACGCCCACCCCGTGCACAACCCCAGCGCCGGGACCGAGGGATCCCCGCGATCCTCTTCCCCCTCCCTAATTCCTTAATTTCTTAGTTCCTTAATTTCTCAATTAATTCCTTAATTTCTCAATTAATTCCTTAATTTCTCAATTCCTTAATTTCTTAATTAATTCCTTAACTTCTGAATTCCTTAACTTCTTAATTAATTCCTTAACTTCTCAATTCCTTAATTTCTCAATTAATTCCTTAATTTCTCAATTCCTTAACTTCTCAATTCCTTAATTTCTTAATTAATTCCTTAACTTCTGAATTCCTTAACTTCTCAATTCCTTAATTTCTTAATTAATTCCTTAATTTCTCAATTCCTTAACTTCTCAATTCCTTAATTTCTCAATTAATTCCTTAATTTCTCAATTCCTTAATTTCTTAATTAATTCCTTAACTTCTGAATTCCTTAACTTCTCAATTCCTTAATTTCTTAATTAATTCCTTAATTTCTCAATTCCTTAATTTCTCAATTCCTTAATTTCTTAATTAATTCCTTAACTTCTCAATTCCTTAACTTCTCAATTCCTTAATTTCTTAATCAATTCCTTAACTTCTCAATTAATTCCTTAATTTCTCAATTCCTTAATTTCCTTCCCACCCCCCCCCTTTTTTTAACTTTCCTTCCCGCAGGATATTTCCGAGCCCTTGGCGGGGGGGGGGGGGAGGACCCCAGGGAGCCCTGGCGGCGCCGGGAGGTGAGGAGGGCTCGCCGAGGAGGCGGATTTGGGGCAGTACGCGTGGAAACGGGGAATTGGTGTGTCACGCTGGCTCCCGGCCGCCCCCGGCACGCCGAAAGCAGCGGCGGGGACCCCGCGGGGCTCGGTTTGGGGGGAAATCCTGCTCTTTTTTTCTTTTTTTTTTCCTTTCTTTTTCTTTTTTTTGCAGCGGTTCACGGAGAGGTCGGGTAGAGATCCTGCGCCTTTCGGCTGGCGTGGAGAGGGGGGGAAAGCGTGCAGGAGGGGGTCACGCCCGTCCCCGCTGGCCGGGCAGAGGAGGAGCGATCTGCTGCTGCAATTAATTCCTCGCTTGCCAGGGCCGGAGCTGCAGCTGCGGAGCGCTTTCTGCGCGGCTCGTAACCCCGCTCGATGTACATCTGGCAGGAGCCGCGCATCCTGGGCTCGGCCCATCTGGGAGACTCCTTTCCTCCCTCGATCGCCTATCCAGAGCCTGGATGCTCGGAGGCGCTGCTTCCTCCCCTCTCCTCGCCAGGATTTAACCTACCTTTGCCCGAAGCCGCCTTTTTCCTTGCCCCCAGAGCCACGGTTGAACCCCCCTTGCCCGACTTTGTCAGCGGGGGTAACCCCCCGGCACCTCCCCGCGGAGAACCAGGACTCCCTCCTGAGTTTTTCCCAGCTTTTTTTTTTGTTTCTTTACCCCCGCATCCTCCCCGCCCGCGAAGCTGATCCTTTTTTGTTTGTTTTTTTCTTTTCCTCTGCCTTCCCTCGCCGGAGAGAGCGGAAACGTTTCCAGCGGGAAGCCCGCAGGTGGGAGGCCGGCCCCGATCCCTCCCCTCCCCGCCCCGCAAGGGTTAAGGAGGAATTTCTCGGGCTTTTTTTTTTTTTTTTTTTTTTTTTTTTTGTGCCTCGCTTGTTTAAAAGCCTCTGACTGGTTCGGCTTTGCCTGACATCTCTCCCCTGTGGTTTCCAGAGCAGTTTCATGTGTGCTCTGAGCCGTGCCAATAACGGCGTTGCAACACTTGCCGGGAGTTTTGCTCCGAGGGTGGATCCAGCCGGGTAGGTTCAAGGGCCGGGTTATTTTTGTCGGGGATGGCGAACGACGGGCGTTTTTCCCCGTTTTCCACCTTTTCGGCCTTGTTTTGTCTCGCTGGAAGCGGTTGGGGATCCTGGCCGTCCGCTGGAAGGGCCGAGGGTGGGCGAACTGCAGCCCCCGACACGCTGCGAGCAGCAGGGCCGGGCGCCCCCAACACCTCCCCGGGGTGCAGCAGGCACCCCAAAAACACCTCCATGAGGCGCACCAGGCACCAAAAACACCTCCACTGGACACACCGGGTGCTCCAGCGCCTCCTCGGGGTGTACCAGGCACCCCAGACACCTCCCCGGGGTGCAGCGGGCCCCCCAGACACCTCCCCGGAGCGCACTGGGCACCCCGAACACCTCCACGGGGCGCACTGGGCACCAAAAACACCTCCACGGGGTGCACCGGGCACCCCAAACACCTCCACGGGACACACCAGGCACCCCAAACACCTCCGTAGGGTGCACCAGGCACCAAAAACACCTCCACGGGGTGCAGTGGGCACCCGAAAGACCTCCTCGGAGTGCACTGGGCACCAAAAACACCTCCCCGGGGCGCAGCAGGCTCTCCAAACCCCGGGCACAGCAGGCTCTGGGGGTGCCTCTCCCCAGACTTTTGTTTGCCGGACCCCTCAACAAACCCCAAACTCCCCCGCCACGGGGCCGTTCCCCGCTCGGAGCACGCTTTGGCTGCAGCTTCGCTTCCAGAGGTGACCGAGCCAGCTGGGCTGGGATGAAAACGGAAGCTCGAGCTTAACCTTTCCGCTTTTACACCCCGCAGCGCAACGACGGCGAAGCAGACACGTGTCCGGCGTCGGATCAGCGCCGGTTTCCTTCCGCGCGCGCGGGGAGCGCTCCCAGAGCTCCTCGGCCACCGCTGCTGCTGGCAGGGCCGTCGCGGCGTCGGATTTTCCCTTCGCCTGGGCCGCGGCCAACGAGGGCACGAGGAGGTAGGGAGGGAGGGAGGGAGGGAGAGCGGCCGGGATTTTGGGCTGCGCCTGGAGGAAACGTCGCTGCCTGCTCCCGGCACAGAGACGGGGGCTCCGCGGCTCCCATCTGGCGGCGGGTTGCTCCGGGGCACAAAAAGCCGTTGGAAACCTGACGGAAAGCTGTTTGCAGGGCGCCGCTACCTGCTCGTCGTGGGCTGAGGAGGGGAAGGAGCTGCTGGGGTGGCGGGGACGGCTCCTGTGAGCATGCAGGGGATGTTTTCCTGCTCCGGGGCCCAATATTTGGCCAGCGCACGGGGGACTTAGGGGCCGGGCTGCAGCACCGGGCTGGGAAATACAAATAAATGTCACCCCCGTCGTGTTCCTGGCCGCCACCGTCAAGCAGCAAGCCCTGCCCTGACACCGCCGTGCTTCGGGGAAAGCGCAGCGGCCTCTCCGTGCTGTGTTTTGGGGAGGTTTTCTGCCCGCTCGGAGCTGCCCCGGGTGCTTTAACCGCTTCTCCCAGTTCTCCTCCACGCAGCGAGAAAACACCACGAGCGCAGCGAGCGCCCGGAGCGACGGAGGCAGCGTCCTGGCACGGCTCCCTGCAGTCCCCGCACCAAGGGGGCGTCCGCGGAGCCCCCTGCCCGGTGGGCGCCGGTGACCACGAGGGGAGACACACGAATTTAAGTCCCCGCAGCTCCGCGCCGTCTGCACGATACCCATTAAAAATTCCCCTCGCCTTAACTCAGCGCCGTCTCCCCGCTGTGATTCACCGCCGGCCGGCCCAGCGAAGGCAGAGAGAGGCCGGCGGGGGTTCTGCTGGAGGGGGCGGGGGGGGGTGTGGGGGGGAGAAAAAAACATCCATCGTCAAACTGCTCCCGAAAGCGGCAGGAAGAGGAAGAGGGCGGCTGGCAGTCGCGGGCAAATGGCAGCGGCGAGGCCCCGGCCATAAAGCCGCCCCGCCTGCCCTCGCCGAGGGGCTGGGGGAGCTTTGAAGTCGCCGGGGTGGGAGCAGCGACGCTGACGCCTCCGAAAGCTGCTGCCCACGGGGGGTGCCGCAGGAGGAGCCCCCTTCTGCTCTGCTCGGCACCCAGGGAGGTGAGAAGCCCGGCCCCAGGGGCGATTCCCTGCAGGAATCGCTCCCTGTGGAGCCCCTGGGGGAGTTTTGGCACCTCTGCTTTCATCCCCACAGCTCGGGCAGGCTGGGAGGCCGCAGACGGTGGCGCAGAAGCGGAGGAGCCGGGGGTCAGGGTCGCTCCCTGCCACCGGGGCACTTCTCTACCTGTTCGACCCTCGCTCCTTCCAAAAGCAGGGCCCGGCGCTGCCGCAGCGGCCGCCAGCCCGCGGGGGGAAGCTTCCTTCCTCCCCCCCCAGCCAGGGCGTTCCCCAGCCCGCGTTTACAGCCTCGCGGGGAGAGCTGGAGAAATTCGGGTACCGAGCGGTGCCCGGCGATGGGACGGGCCCTGCCTCGAGGGAACGGGGGCTCCAGGGGCACGGCCGCCCCACGGCGGGGCTTGGCCCGAGCTCCGCCGTCCGCCGCGCCGCTTCTGCAGGGCGAGCGGGGCTCGTTAGAGCAGGAAATTGGGCGGAAAAACGACACATGCCCCGAAACAGCGGGGACGAGGACGACAAGGGCTGGCCAGCGTCTGTCGCCTGCCTGTGTCCCTTCCACGGCACTAAAGCCCTTAAAAACGCCCCGTGGCCGCTTGGTGTTTAATCGAGGCCGCCAAGCGCGGTCCGGGGCGGATTGTGGGGTGCTTTGCGCAACGCCTGGCAGCCGGAATGGGTCAAAAAGGGCAAAAAGGGGGGGGGCTGGCGCCTGGGGGGGGGGGGGACACGACTGGTCCCGAGCATCTCGGGGACGCCCCACGCTGCAGGAGGAGTGGAGGCAGGGAGCGAAAACGGGGGGGAGCACAAGGGGGTGGCTGGGAGCGCGCACGTGTGTGTGTGTGCGCGCGCGTGGAGGAGGTGACTGAGTGTGTGCGGGAGGGGCGGGGGGTGACGTGTCCCGAGGTCCTGGCCCGGCTGTGCTCACACAAGGCACACACGCGTGTGCTCACAACTCCACGTCCCCGCACTGCCCACGGCACGGCCGGGGGGGTCCCAGGCACACGCGTGTGTCGGTCACAGCAGTGCCACCAGGGCTGTGCCCTGGGCGTGTCGGTGTCCGTGTCCATCCCCGCGTCCCTGCTGGTGTCCCTGCCCGTGTCCCCGTGCATCCCCATGTCCCTGTCCGTGCCCGTCCCCGTGTCCCTGCCTGTACCCACATCCATGTCCCTGTGCGTTCCCGTGTCCCTGCCCGTGTCCCCGTGCATTCCCGTGTCCTTGCCGGTGTCCCTGCCGATGCCCATGTCCCTCCCTGTGTCCGTGCCCGTTCCCGTGTCCCTGCCCATGTCCATACCCGTGTCCCTGCCCGTGTCCCTGTCCCTGTCCCTGCGCATTCCCATGTCCCTGCCCGTGTCCCTGCACATTCCCACCTCCCTGCCCATGTCCATATCCGTGTCCCTGCCCGTGTCCCTGCACACTCCCCTGTCCCTGCCCATGCCCATACCCGTGTCCCTGCCCGTGCCCGTGTCCCTGCCCATGTCCCTTCACATTCCCATGTCCCTGCGCGTTCCCATATCTCTGCCTGCGTCCCTGCCCGTGCCCATGCCCATACCCGTGTCCCTGCCCGTGCCCGTGCCCGTGTCCCTCCACATTCCCGTGCCCCTGCCCGTGCCTCCCTCCCGCCCTCCCTCCACCCGTGCCTGCGCCCTCCGGGGCCCCTCCTGCCCCCCGCGGCGGCGGCGGCGGCCCCCCGTGCTGGCCGGGTGCCGGCTCCCCAACGCCTGCAGCCGCCAGCGCCTTTTTGGGAAGCAGCCGGCGCGGGGCTGCACCGCGCGGCACCGGGCCCCGCGCCAGCCCCGGGGACGGCGCCAGCCCCCGCGCCCCCCACCCGGGGACACGGGCGCCCGCGGGCCCCCCGGTGTCGCTTGCGTGTGCCAACCCCCTGCCCTATGTCCCTATGTCACCCCGTGCCCCCACCCCATTACCCATGGGGATGCCGCGCCGTGGCCACCCTCGTGCCCCCCCCCCATTATGCCCCCCCCCCCCCCCTTGAGCCCAACGTGTGTGCCGGGTGCCCCAGCCAGGGGGGGGGGTTAAGGGGGGGTGCTGGGGGTGACGTGGCCCCGGCGCGGGCCCAGGCTATATAGGGGCTGACGGCGGCGGTGAGTCAGGCCCGGGGCCCCCCCCCGCAGCACCCGCAGCCCCCCCCCGGCCCCGCAGTGACTCAGGGACGCCCTGGCCATACTTAGCCGGGGGCACCCGAGCCCTGACCCCAGCGCCAGCATCCCTGGGTGGGGCTGGGGGTGTTCCGGGGAGGGATGTGGGGGGGAAGGGGGGGCCAGGAGAGGGGTTGGGGGGGGCGGGTATGGGGACTGGGGGGGGGGGGGGCACGTGGTGGTGGGGCGCCACGAGGATGGCACCCGTGGGGTGTCCCGAAGATGGGGGCCAGGGAGGTGGGGGGCAATGGGGGGCCGTGGGGATGGGGGACCTGGGGATGGGGGAGCTGGGGGTGGGGGGCGTGGGGGTGGGGGAGGTGGGGGTGGGGGAGCTGGAGGTGGGTGACCTGGGGGTGGGGGGCCATGGGGCTGGCACCCATGGGTGCCCTCAGGATGGGGGCCACGGAGACAGCACCGTGGGGGGGGGGGGGGGCTCCAGGATCAGGCTCCTCCAGGCCAGAGCGTGGGGGAAACTGAGGCACGAGCGGGGCAGCCGGCACGGCCCTGGCACGGGGACACGGGGGGAGCGTGCACAAGGGGGCACAAGCAGACGGTGCCAGGGCACACGCGTGTGCACGAGGGGGCAGAGGCCAGCGCGGGGCCGGGCGTGCGAGGCCGGGCGAGGGCAGGAAGGGCCCCGGCGCCAGCTCATTGTTCGCCACCCGCCTGTCACTTCCCCCCTCCCCAGCCCGCGGAAACGTCCCCATTGTCCCCAGTGTCCCCGCGGGCACCGTGCCCACGGGGGGCACGCACCCCCCGGTGCCCACCGGCGCGGGCGAGCTCCCACGCTTGGCACCCATGGGAGCAGCGCCCCTCGCGCGGCGCCGCATGGGGGTCCCAGGCCCGATTCGGGGGGGGGGGGTGTGTGTGACACGAGGAGGGGGGACCCCCCGTGTGTCCCCCCAGAGCCCCCCACGTCCCCCCGACCCCAGCCCAGCTGTGGCGGGCGCCATTGCATCAGCGGCGCAGGAATGCGGCGGCCCCGCGGCAGGCGTGCGAGGCCCCGGCCCCCCTGCGCACGCCCACCCCTCCCACCCCGGCCCCTCGCACGCCCGGGCACCCCCCTCGCACGGGGGGCCTGGGGGGGGCTCGGGGGGACACCCCTTGCACGAGCCGGGGGGGGCAAAAGGCACCGCTTGCACGCTCAGGCACGGCGAGCGTACACCGTTTGCACGCGCAGGGGGGGAGGCGGAACGTGCGCCGCTTGCACGCTTGCACGGTGGGGGGGGCAGCGAGCGTGCCGATTTGCACGCGCAGCCAGGTTTGCGTGCTCTCCTGGGTTTGCACACTCGTGTGGAGGAGGGTGAGCACGCCGATTTGCACACTCGCTGAGCGCAAGTCCCCAGACGTGCACAGTTCACAGGCTTGCACACCCCAAAGCCGCTCGAGGGCGGCAGCACCCGTGGGTGCTCGCCTCGCACGTCCTCGCACGCCGGCCCCGTGCCAGGGTGCTGGTGTGTCCCCACGTGTCCCTCGTGCGAGGGGGGGGGGGGGTCCCGGTCCCTCCCCCCTGGTGCAGCCGCGTGGGAACGACTCCAGCTCCGTTTCCGCTGCTTCCTTCCAGGAAACAGCCGCGGCCCCCCCGGCCCCCCCGGCCCAGCGTGTCCCCTTCCTCCCTGCCGCTGTCCCCAGGCCTGCGGCCCCGTCCCCGTCCCGCTCACGTCTGCCCCGTGTCCTGTGTCCCCCCTGTCCCACCCCGCTGCTCCCCTCCGTCTCCTGTCCCCCCCCTCCATGTCCCGTGTCCCCCCCTCCATGTCCTGTGTCCCCCCGTCCATGTCCCGTGTCCCCCAGTGTCCCTGTCCCCACACGTGTCCTCATCCCAGCCCCCACAGTGTCCCCATGCTGTCACCTCGTGCCTGTCCCACCTGGGTCCCCCCACTGTCCCCTGTGTCCCTTTGCCCACCCAGCATCCCAGTTCCCCCCCAGTACCCCGTGTCCCTTTGTCCCCTCGGTGTCCTGTCCCCCCGTGTCCTGTGTCCCCTGGTCCCCCGTTGTCCCACAACCCCCCAGAGTCCCCCAGCTCTCTGCCCCAGGGCCCCCTCCCCAGTGTCCCATGTCCCCAGCGTCCCCACGTCCACCTGGGCGTCCCCACTGCCCGGTGTCCCTGTCCCCCTCTCCACAGTGCCTCGGTGTCCCCACAGCACCCCTGTCCTCTTGGTGTCCCCCAGTTCTCCCAGTCCCCGGTGTCCCCATCCCACTGAGGTTCTCCCTACGTCCCCGTCCCCCTCGAGTGTCCCCATGTCCCCATCCTCCCAGAGTGTCCCAGTGTCCTGGTGCCTTGTGTCCCGGTGCCCGGTGTCCCTGTCCCACCAGGCTGTCCCAGTGCCCAGTGTCCTGGTGACCGGTGTCCTGGAGCCCAGTGTCCCTGTCCCCTGGGGTGTCCCGGTGCCGCTGGGGTGTCCCTGTCCCCCCAGGATGTCCCAGTGCCTGGTGTCCCTGTCCCCTTGGGGTGTCCCAGTGACCAGCGTCCCGGTGCCCAGTGTCCCTGTCCCCCTGGGATGTCCCTGTCCCCCCGGGCTGTCCCGGTACTCCTGGGGTGTCCCTGTCCCCTCGGGGTGTCCCAGTGCCTGGTGTCCTAGTGCCTGATGTCCCAGTGCCCAGTGTCCCTGTCCCCCCGGGGTGTCCCTGTCCACCCGGGGTGTCCCGGTGCCCCCAGGCTCTCTTGGTGCCTGGTGTCCCAGCTCCCAGTGTCCCTGCCCCCCCCCGGCTGTCCCAGTAACCCTGGGGTGTCCCTGTCCCCTTGGGGCGTCCCGGTGCCCGGTGTCCCAATGCCCGGTGTCCCGGTGCCCAGTGTCCCTGTCCCCTTGGGGCGTCCCGGTGCCCGGCGTCCCCGTTCCCGGTGTCCCTGTCCCCTCGGGGTGTCCCGGTGCCCGGTGTCCCGGCTCCCGGTGCCCCCGTCCCCCCCCCCCCCGACACCATCCCGTTGCCCCGGCACATCCCCGTCCCCCGGGGTTTCCCCCACCCCCCGTCCCCCCCTCCCCGCTGCCCGGTGCCGGTGCCGGTGCCGGTGCCCGGCGGGGCTCTGGCTCCTCCCCGGTGAGTCACGGCGGGGCGGAGCGGCCGGGGCCCCCCCCGGGCACTTTCCGAGGGGACTCGGGAGCGGGAGGCAGCGCCGAGCCCGGCCAGCCCCGCTCCGCCATGGCCCCGGCCGCGGCCCCGGTCCCCCCCCGGTGCCGCCGCTCCCGGTGCCGGTGCCGGGCGCTGCTCCCGGTGCTGCTCCCGTTGCTGCTGCCGCCGCCCCCCCCCGCCGCCGCCTTCAACCTGGAGGCGTCGAGGCCCGTCGCTTTCCGAGGGGCTCCCGGTTCCCTTTTCGGCTTCGCTTTGGATTTTTACCTGCCCAAACCCCGGAGGTACCGGCACCGGCACCGGGAGGGCACCGGGCAGCGAACACCGGGGGTGGCTCCGGGAAGAGGGCACCGGGCGTGGGGCGAGGGGGTGGGCACCGGGAGGGCACCGGGAGGGGACCGGGGACCGGGGAAGGGGGGACCGGGGGGGAAGGGGGAGCGGGGAGCGGGGATTTGGGACCGGGGAGCGGGGAGCGGCCACCGGGACGGGGAGCGGGGGCGGGAGGGAGGGAGCGGCCCGGCGGGACCGGGAGCGGCCCCCGGGGGCGGGGAGCGGGGAACCGGGAACTGGGAACCGGGAACTGGGAACGGGGACCGGGAACTGGGAACCGGGAACCGGGAACCGGGAACCGGGACCGGAACGGGAGGCGAGGGACGGGACCGGGAACCGGGAACCGGGGCGGGACCGGGCCGGGGGACCGGGAACCGGGGGCGGGCCGGGAACCGGGGGCCGAGTAACGGGAACGGGACGGGGCCGGGAACCGGGACCGGGGGGGGCTGAGCCCCGCTCCCGGACCCCGCGCCGGCCCCCGCCGCGCCGGCTCCCCCCCGCCGGGGGTCCCGGAGCGTTTCCTGTAACCGGAGCCGGAACGGCCTCGGGCCGGGGGGGGGGCACCGGGGGGGGGGGGGGGGGGGGCTCGGCCGGGTCCCGGTTGCCCCCTCCCCTCCCACCGCTTTTGCTCCCCCCCCCCGACCTTTTGGGGACCCCCCCACCCCCGTGCTCCCGAAGCCCCGGGGGTCCCCGTACCCCCCCTGCCCCCCCCTCCCCGGTGGGTGCCCCCCCCCCCTCCGTGCCCCCCCCCACCCCCGGTCCTTTCCCCCCCCCCCCCTCACCCCCCCCCGGTGGTTTTGGAGCTTCCTCTCCCACGGAGCGGGGCTGACTCAGAGGCGCCTGCAGGACCCACCCGGGGGGGGGAGGCACCCAAAAGTCCCCGCCGTGTCCCCGGGGGGGCGGTGGCAGACGTCCCCCCCCCCCCCCGGCCACCCCCGAGTGTCACCGTGCTGTGTTCCCCCCCCCAGTGTCAGCATCCTGGTGGGGGCCCCCAAGGCCAACACCAGCCAGCCCAACGTCACCCAGGGGGGGGCCGTCTACCACTGCCCCTGGCCCCCCGGCGCTGACTGCACCCCCATTGACTTCGACCACATCGGTAAGGGCACGGGGTTGGGGACAGGGGCACGGGGTTGGGGACAGGGACACATGGACTTGGGCATAGGGATGGGGACGAGGGCACAGGGACAGGGACAGAGGGATGGGGACAGGGACAGGGGGACAGGGGCACAGGAATGGGGATGGGGACAGGGGGATGGAGACGGGGACAGGGGCATGGGGACAGGGACAGGGGGACGGGGACAGGGATAGGGGCATGGGGACAGGAGTGTGGGGATGGGGACAGGGACAGGGGCACAAACATGGGGACAGGGACACATGGACTTGAGCACAGGGGCGGGGATGGGGGCACGGGGATGGGGACGGGGGCACAGGGAGAAGGACAGGGGCATGGGGACAGGGACACGAGGATGGGGACAGGGACAGGGATGGGGACAAGGCTGGGACAAAGCCAAGCGCTGGGATGGGGCTGGTGGGGCGTGGGGACAGGGGACAGGGTATGGGGACGGAGCACGGCCAGGCGTGGGGACAAGGCACAGGGACTGAACACCGCTGGGCGTGGGGACGGGGAAGGGGGACAGGGCACGGGGACAGGGCATGGGGGTGGCACCCGGACATGGGGATGGGGACAGGGCACGGGGACAGGGCTCGGGGGTGGCACCCGGACACGGGGATGGGGACGGGGCACGGGGACAGGGCACGGGGGTGGCACCCGGACACAGGTTTGGGGACGGGGACACCGCTGTGCGCGGGGACTGGCACGGGGACAGGGACACCGCCGGGCATGGGAACGGGCACAGCTGGGGCCGGGAGCCGTGGGCATCGGGGCCAGGGACAGAGACGTGGCCCCAGCACCCCGTGGCCCCTATAGCCCCCTATGGCCCCCGTGCCACCCTGTGCCCCCCCCCCGCGCCCGTCCCCGCGTTGTCCCCCCCCCACGGCCTTGGCCCCGCGGCTGCGCTGCGCCCGGCTGGTTAACGATAAACCCGGGGGCTGGGGGGGGGGGGCGGCAGGGGCTGGAATTGGGGGCCTGGGGGGGTCGGGGGGGTGGGGGGAGCAGGGGGGGGGCTGACCCTCGCGTCCCCCCCTCCCCCAGGGACCCGCAGCCACGACTTTGGGGGCAACGGCACCGAGAACCCCGACCCCGTGGAGTTCAAGTCCCTGCAGTGGTTCGGGGCCACCGTGCGGGCACACAACGCCTCCATCCTGGTACGGGGGGGGGGGGGGGGGCACACAAAAATGGGGGGGGGGGTACACAAAAATGGGGGGGGGGGTCCTGGTCATAGGGCACATGGTGGGGGGGGGGGCACAGAGTGCCTGGGGCTGGGTTTGGGGGTCCGGCTGCGTGCGGACCCCCTCCCGTGCCCCCCGTTTCCCTGTGCCCACCGTGTCCCCCCCTCCTTTGCCGTGCCCCCCCCCCCTTCTGTGTCCCCCCCCCACCCCCCCCAGGCTTGCGCCCCCCTGTACAGCTGGCGCCCCACCAAGGACGAGGGGGGCCGGGACCCCGTGGGCACCTGCTTCCTCTCCATCGGCAACTTCTCCAAATTCGTCGAGTACGCGCCCTGCCGCTCAGGTCGGCCCCCCCTCGCCCCCCCCCCGACACCCCTTGACCCCCCCAGACCCCCCCCGGACCCCCATTACCCCCCCCCCGAGCCTGGCATCAAGTGACACCCTCCTGTCCGCCCCCCCCCCCCCCCATCTTTTGTGTTACCCATGGGTGACACCCCCATGCCTGGCACCCCCAAGGTGTCCCCCCCCACCCAAGGGACCCCCCCCCCATCGTCCCTCCCCCCCCCCAAAGAACCCCCCCCCGCCCAGGTGTCCCCCCCCCCCCTCAGCCTGGCATCCAGAGGAGGTGGCACCCCCCCAGCCTGGCACCCATGGGTCCCCAGGCCCTCCCAGCATGGTGACACCCCCGCAGCCCCCCCAGCCCAGCACCCATGGGACCCCAAGCTGCCCCCCCCCCCCAAAAAAAAATGACCCCCCCACTTTTCTCCCCCCCCCCCCAGATCTGAACTCTGCAGCCGGGCAGGGCTACTGCCAGGGGGGCTTCAGCGCCGAGTTCACCCAGGTGGGGGCACGGGGGGGCACGGGGGGGGTACGGGGGGGTACGGGGGGCGTGGGGGATATATGGGGACACGGGGGGGGGGGCGTGGGGATGGGGGGGCCCTGGACCCCCAAGGCTGGGGAGGGGCTGAGCATTGGGGTGGGGATGAGGTGGGGGCGATGGGGTATTTGGGGGTATGGGGGGGGTAGAGGGGGGGTTGGGGGGGTATATGGCGGTGCTGGAGGGGGGGTATGGGGGGGTGTTAGGGGTCGGGGGGGGGCGTGCTGGGGGGGGCTGTTGGCTGAGGGGCTGTGTCGCTGCAGACGGGACGCGTGCTCCTGGGGGGCCCCGGCAGCTACTTCTGGCAAGGTGAGACCCCCGCGTGGCCCTAACTGCACGTGAACGCCCCTGCATGCCCCTAAATATTCCTAAATGCCCCTAAATACCCCCAAAATACCCCTGCCTGCCCCTAAATGCACCTAAATGCCCCTAAATATTCCTAAATGCCCCCTAAATACCCCCAAAATACCCCTGCCTGCTCCTAAGTGCACCTAAATGCCCCTAAATAGCCCCCAAATACCTCTGTCTGCCCTTGAGTGCCCCTAAATACCCCCTAAATGCCCCCTAAATGCCCTCTAAATACCTCTGCCTGCTGCTAAATACCCCCAAATGCCCCTGCCTGCCCCTAAATGCCCCCTAAATGCCCCCTAAATACCCCCACCTGCCCCTAAATACCCCCTAAATGCCCCCTAAATGCCCCTGCCTGATCCTAAATACTCCCCTAAATGCCCCCTAAATGCTCCTGGCTGCCCCTAAATACCCCCCAAATACCCCCACCTGCCCCTAAATGCTCCCTAAATACCCCCTAAATGCCCCCTGAATGCCCCTGCCTGTTCCTAAATACCCCCCGAATGCCCCTGGCTGCCCCTGAATACCCCCCAAATGCCCCCACCTGCCCCTAAATGCCCCCTAAATGCCCCTGCCTGTTCCTGAATACCCCCCGAATGCCCCTGGCTGCCCCTAAATACCCCGCAAATGCCCCCACCTGCCCCTAAATGCCCCCTAAATGCCCCTGCCTGTTCCTGAATACCCCCCGAATGCCCCTGGCTGCCCCTAAATACCCCGCAAATGCCCCCACCTGCCCCTAAATGCCCCCTAAATGCCCCTGCCTGTTCCTGAATACCCCCCGAATGCCCCTGGCTGCCCCTAAATACCCCGCAAATGCCCCCACCTGCCCCTAAATGCCCCCTAAATGCCCCTGCCTGTTCCTGAATACCCCCCGAATGCCCCTGGCTGCCCCTAAATACCCCGCAAATGCCCCCACCTGCCCCTAAATGCCCCCTAAATGCCCCTGCCTGTTCCTGAATACCCCCCGAATGCCCCTGGCTGCCCCTAAATACCCCGCAAATGCCCCCACCTGCCCCTAAATGCCCCCTAAATGCCCCTGCCTGTTCCTGAATACCCCCGAATGCCCCTGGCTGCCCCTAAATACCCCGCAATGCCCCCACCTGCCCCTAAATGCCCCCTAAATGCCCCTGCCTGTTCCTGAATACCCCCCGAATGCCCCTGGCTGCCCCTAAATACCTCCCGACTGCCCCCACCTGCCCCTAAATGCCCCCTAAATGCCCCTGCCTGTTCCTGAATACCCCCCGAATGCCCCTGGCTGCCCCTAAATACCCCGCAAATGCCCCCACCTGCCCCTAAATGCCCCCTAAATGCCCCTGCCTGTTCCTAAATACCCCCCGAATGCCCCTGGCTGCCCCTAAATACCTCCCGACTGCCCCCACCTGCCCCTAAATGCCCCCTAAACCCCCCCACCCCCCCCGGCCCCGGCAGCCCCCCGGGTGCTGAGTGTCGCCGCGCCCCCAGGGCAGGTGATGTCGGCCACGCAGGAGCAGATCGCGGCCTCGAGCTACCCCGAGTACTTCATCCAGGACGTGGCCGGGCAGCTGCAGACGCGCCAGGCGGCCCCCACCTACGACGACAGCTACATGGGTCGGGGACACGGGGACGGCGGCGGGGGGGGCGGGGGGGGGACATGGAGGTGTGTGGGGTCGTGGGGATGTGGGGACACGGGGTCATGGGGACGTGGGGATGTGGGGACGTCAGAGGTGTATGGGGACGTGGGGTCATGGGGATGTGGGGGCACGGATGTGTGTGGGGACATGGGGACATCGGGATGGGGGGACGTGGAGGTGTGTGGGGACATGGGGATGTGGGGACGCAGAGGTGTATGGGGACATTGGAGCTGGGATGTGCATGGGGACATGGGGACACAGGGACACAGAGGTGTACAGGGTCATGGGGACAGG
The DNA here is from genome assembly GCF_009769625.2 of Cygnus olor. Classification (NCBI taxonomy): domain Eukaryota; kingdom Metazoa; phylum Chordata; class Aves; order Anseriformes; family Anatidae; genus Cygnus; species Cygnus olor. The sequence goes on from NC_049197.1 coordinate 1,299,711, forward strand.
GATGTGGGGCGGACATGGGGACATTGGAGCTGGGGATGCGCATGGGGACACGCGGTGACATGGGAACAGGGAGGGGGGACGTAGGGGACAGGGGACATGGCGCAGGGGTGCGGGGACACGGTGACACGGGTGGCACAGGTGACACCTCTCACCCCCCCCCCCCCCCACAGGCTACTCAGTGGCAGTCGGTGAGTTCAGCGGGGACACGACGCAAGGTGGGTGCCACACGGGGTGACGCGGGGCTGGGGGGGGGTGACAAGAGGCTGGCGGGGGGACACAGCACGTGTGACAGCGCCACTTTGTCCCTTGCAGACTTCGTGGCCGGTGTCCCCAAGGGCAACCTCACCTACGGCTACGTAAGGCTGCGGGGATGTGGGGACGTGGCGGGGGGCACCGTGGGGTGGGGGGGCCCTGGGTGTCTGGGTCCCTTGTCCCCCACCCCAGTGTCCCCTCCCCCCCCCGTGTCCCCCCCCAGGTCACCATCCTCAACGGCACCAACATGAAGTCCCTCTACAACTTCTCCGGGGAGCAGGTGGGGGTGCTGGGGGGGGGGTCACCCTTGGGGGGGGGGGGGTTTGGGGTGCCCATGGGGGGCGATGGGGTAGGGTGGGGGGGCTGGGTGCTCACTGCGGGGGGGGGGGGGGGGGGGAGGAGGAGGGGACAGTGCTGGGAGGTAGGGGGACACCCAGGTAGGGTTT